>NC_089794.1:2925000-2955000 GCF_040412425.1 Macrobrachium rosenbergii
GAGGCAAAATGATGCAAATTAGGAAAAATTTATATGTGCTTCAAGAACCTGAATTCTAAGGAGAATTATAAAAAAAGAAAGAATATTTTATTCGTAGATTGAACATTATCTATATTGTTTTGCTGCTACTATGTTAATACTTATAATGTGAACACTAGTAAAGGAACTTATAATGTGAACACTAGTAAAGGAACAAGTTTAAAAGAGCATTAACTTGCCAAGCAAGATTCCACAGAACTAGCAGGGAAGGGAAAACAAATAAATTAAGGCCAGATAAAAAGTTATTTTATTGGCTTAAATTATTAAAGTACTTTTTAAATTTACATTATTGATTACACTAATCTACTAAATTCTTTATTGATCAAATGGTACACTATCAGCGTCCCTCATTACCCCAGCTACGTCACTTCTCACTTTCATTTTCAGAACAATCCTTTCGCTCACTTTAAACACGGCCATCTTTGAGTTTTCCATGCCAAATATTTGCCCTCATCTGAAAATAATTCCTTTGGAAATACTCTTGAGAGTGCAGAAAACTGACTCTATGATGTGGTCGCACCGCCCTGTAACAAAAACAGCCTTCAGCAAAGCTCACCTCTGAAGAGAACGTGGTCATTTTTCGTGGAGTTCATGTGGGCGAAGTCGCTGATCACAAAGGCGACCAAGTAAGTCGAAGTCGGGACACTGGTGTTGAAGTGGTCCCAGTACCAGCCTGGTTGTCCTTCACTGGAAACAGAGACGTCCATTTCATTTTCTTGCACTTCTATTGCTCAAAAGGCCTTTAATAGAAAGCAAGAGCAGGAGGTGGGGTGGGGTGGGGTATGGTGCTGGGGAAACCCGTGTTCCTGCCACGTGCTGTCAGTGACCCTTTTCTGAACAGCTAGCATATAAACTTATTGTTCAATTCAATTTCCTTCTAGTTAATACTATACTGATGTATCTTTGATGTCTCCATCAACAGAGATTTCTCAATAGTATAATCGTTTCATTGTCTGAATAATTCTGAAAGAAATTTAACTACTTGCATGTGGATTTAATTAATTTGATAATGCGTGTGTGCCAATTTTAAAAAATGAAAATTTTGAGCACATGCTATAAAATAGTGATCTGCAATGTTCTGAAGTGGAGAACCATTTTCCAAAGGACAGTGTATTTCACTTATAAGAATACTTATCACCTCACTGAATATGTTTTAATGAAGTGCTGACGCTAGAGGGATGTACTGTACGTTCAAATCTCTCTCTCTCTCTCTCTCTCTCTCTCTCTCTCTCTCTCTCTCTCTCTCTCTCTAAAACGTAAATGAGAAAAATTCACAGAAAAACTTCAGGATGGCTTACATAGGCAAGGTCTCATATCTGGGCATATTTGACAGAGAAGACATGTTGGCCTCCCGTCCCGAGGTAGATGTCAAAAGTTGCCTTGAGACCCGGTTCGTCGAAGCAGGGGAACGCTCTCCGGGCATCTGTTGGCTGGAACTGCGTCGAGGCTAGGAGCCTTTCGAAAATTAAAAAGAAAGAAAAAAAAAATCAGTACAATAGATCAATCAGTTACAAAATAATTCACACCCAATATAAAACAGGTTGGAACTGTTTAGAAGTTAAACAATTTGGGGGGAGGGGGATGTTAGCAAATTGCAAAACAATCAAGCTTAAATATTTTTTATAAAATACATTTTGAGACAGTTTGCCTCACAAGACTGGACTGCCAATATGGGAGTCCGTAAGGTAGTTCAGTGTTTGCAATAAAACTGTCTACTACAGAAATCCCACGTGCTTTCACTTCTTTCCCTATTTAGCTGTTCCACTTCTACTTGGACTGCTGCCAATTTTCGAGTTTAAATTACTCTTAAAATACTTCCGCATAATAACAATCCTTTACATTTAGATACGTGGCAAATGCTTCCCAAATTTCTTTTTCTTCATCATCCAGTTTTCATAAAGTGAACTGTTGTTATTATTATCAGTCATCATCACTGTTGCTGTTTCTCTGAAACTTATGACTGTATCAGTGGAGTTTTATTTATAATAAAGTTTTCCTATTCTTCGAATAATTCCTTGTAGGGTGAGGGGGGGGGGTTGTTGTTGTTCTGTAATGGTTGCCGTGTATTCACTTCGCCAAAGGGAAGGTACAGACACACCCAGGAACGTCTTCATTTTCCTAATACAAATATACAAAAACGTATAAAAGTACAGGAAATGGGAAATATGACCTTTAAACTTTTCAGTGCAGTTCAGCAGAGAGACAACGAAACGTTTAATGGCCGTATTTCCCATTTCCTGTGCGTTTTTATATTCTTCTTATACGTATTTGTATTAGGAAAGTGAAGACGTTCCTGGGTGTGTCTTTACCTTGCCCTTGACGAAATGATACAAGGCAATTATTACGGGAGCTTTTACTCACAGACAGAGGAATTATTAGAAAAATAGATAAGCTTTATTATCAACCTTGCTGATGCAGCCATAAGTTCTAATTATTATTATTATTATTATTATTATTATTATTATTATTATTATTATTATTATTATTATTATTATTATTATTACTTTTCTTGAAAACTTTAGCTGAAAACCCCTTTGGATAGAGTCAACAGACTATATACTCTGCAGGGCTCCAACGGGAAACCAGCATGCATTCAAAGAGAGACAAGTTATAAGAAAAGGTGATAAATAAATAAATATAAAGGAACAGAAAATAAGACTGATACACCTGAAATTCAGGAGACGTCAGCAGAGAGCAGGAATGAATTTGCTCCTCACTTAAACATCTAGAGGTCAGAAGATTCCACAGCTGCACAAGGCAATCTATTTCATATCTTAGTTACAGCCAAAATAAAACTCCTAGTAAGTTGGCTAGTATCAAACCTGATACTAAATAAATACTGTTAAGAACAGAATATTAAATTTAGGCCAAGGACCAAGCACTGGGATCTACAAGGTCATTCACTGTTTACAGCAACAGCCTACCTAATGTTGCGAGCAAAAACATCTAGGTCAGGTAAAGGAAGAGTGCAGAGGATGTTTGTCATTGCAAAGGATTTTATGCAACAAACATAATGAACTCACTTTACGTCTATGCCACAAATCAACATTATGAGTTGCCAAAATAAAGACGACTGATGACAAAGCCCTATCCAAGAGTTTGAAATGAGAGTTGGCACCCAAAGACCACATGAGAGAACAGAACTCCAGTCAATGAAGAGGAGTTAAAACATTTATACATAAAATAATCCCTCAATTATCCTCATCTTTATTATCCAGAACTTGACTTTATCGCCCAGGGACCAAGGGCTAATGATATGATATACAAATTTAAAAAAACTTGAAAAAAATTGCTCTCTGATGGCTGGCAATGTTGCATGGCCTCAGGAAAAACACCACTTACACTCATAAAAAGGCCGGGAAAGGATTTTGGGGGGTGGGAGAAGCCTGGAGATTTTCCAAGAAGAGGGTATGGGTCAGATGCCTGGGTGCCTTGGGAGAGGAAGGGCAGTAAGGCTGTGTACAGGAACTCAGCCAGAAAAGAGATTGTTTTGGAAGATGGGTGGAGCTGGGAAACAGTTTCCCTGGCTGGGAAGGGGTGAGATGCAGTGTTGGATGGTTGAAGAGGGCCAAGTAGATGACTGACTTGCTAGAGCTTGTTTTGTTTTGTGTTTTTAATGTTTATAATTTTTCCACATTTGATTCAAGGATATGTACAGTACTGTACTGCATCAAAGCAAAAAAGAAAAGAAGAAGATATACGGTTTACAGAGACAGCAGACAGACAGACAGACAGAGGCAGAGGCAGACAGAAAGAGAACAACAACTGCGGTATTGCTTACACTAAAGCCTACACAGTATCACACACACACACTCCTTCACTTTTTTTATTTATATCTTATGCTATTCTCATTTATATTTTTACAGCATTTTCTAATTTTTTTTACTTTCACAACCCAAAAGATAAACGTAATTGTGTTGCAAAAGGTATATATGTATGCACACACTTATATGCTGGCATTGGTGACACTAAGAATCGAGTTATAAATACCACAATATGTTGCCAACATCTACAAATTTGCATTTTAAATATTTTTACATACATTAGAGATGAAACATCAACAGTGATAAAATATTCTCTATTTATGATATGCGTGCTAATCACACTTAACAGTCAATTAAACTTGTAATGAAATACTGTACAGTAAATCAAGCAAAGTAAAAAAAAAAAAAAAGGAAACACACGATACTGCACTAAGAAACGTATACACGAGCGTACAATGCGAAAGAGGTAGCATTCGCGATTGCTATTGACTTACAAGCATGATGTCACTTAACATGCCACGAAACGTCACTTCGTTTATCAGTTTTTATTGGCTGATATGAATACATCATCAGTATAAGAACTTATGGTAGAAGGTGAGGGGTGGAAAAGCACCTGGTTTTTTTGAAGCTTTCTCGCTATTGATGGAAATGTATACATCATTGTAATTTTTTGCTTTTTAATGGCTGACACATTTAGCGTTGAAAACATATCATATGCTAATTGGCTAGTTAGTTAGTTTATTGACAGAATATACAATACATTGACATAAATTTATACAAAAGTGCATTTTTTTAATTACAAAAGTCTTTAAAACCAAAACATAGTTTTTCCTTTTTTTATATTTTGTCAACAATAAAATACCGAACATATATATGGTAGGTGGACACTTCACTGATATAATCCTAGTACATCATAGATGTACCTACACAAATAAATAATTACATCAGGTTCTACATTCATTAAATTGGTTACACTTGTAAAATTTAACCTATTATATCTTGTGCGGCAGCCGCCAGACAGGGACAAGTGATAAGTACACGACCCTCTGATTGTATACTGTTTTTATTACATTAGCAAGTTCTTGCACAGGTCGGAATTCTGCTCCATCTATCTGTCTCCACCTTCAGATTATGAGACATCAGACGCAGGCGTGTGAATGATACTCGGTAGAAATCGGGAATATACTGGGTTGCAGAATAAACCACATGTAGGCTACCCTTAGGGAGAGGTTTAACACTTAGGTACATATGTATTAAATTTCGTGATATTCTCAGCGCTCTCACGTACATCAGGTGCAAATATTTCCAACGAATTTCTTTCGTCGTTTTGCTCATATATTTACTAAAAACCATAACCTGGAGTTCTGTTATCTCTGCACAAATAAAAAACGTAATTTAATGGCAATTCTTCATCTATATTTTCTCTCTTGGACACCAACAAGGACTTTTGTTTTCTTATGATATCCTTTACGGGTACAATGCCTGCCCCCAACATACATAATTCAATACTTGTGTTCTTTCGAAGGCCAAGCAAGACTTAACTAACTTATTATACTGTTTTTTATGCCTCTGATATTATGAGTCGTCCAGGATTCAAAACTATATAATAATGATGACACAACTGCTGCATCGAAAACTGGTTTTTTTATATGCATATGGCATTTGGCTGTTAGCAATACAAAAAACTGCAACTTAATATTTGTTACTGCCTCACTACGAGTCTCCGTCTCGTGCAGACTAATGACATCACCCAACTTGCCACTATCCGCGAACCACGCTCCAAGGTAAAGATACCTCTCAGTGTGTCTCACAGTTGTATTTTCTACATGTAAATCTACTTGATCGTCAACATCATTATTTTTTTTATAAAAAATTTAGTTTTTCCATAATCTACACAAAATTTACATAATACTTTTAACTTTCTACTTGCACATTTCTCTACTTGCAGCTACGAAACCGCGTCATCCTTTCATAAGGGAACACTTAGTGCTCCAAAAAATCTATCGAAACAAGGGCTTCTTGTAACGTACGAACTAACCTACCAATGTATACAAAAAACAATATGCAACTTGTTGGAGCACCATGTCGAACACCAATGGTGGCACTAATTACTACTGAATTCAGATTGTGCTTTGTACATGTACACAATGCCTTAATCGCCATTAACATTCTCTTACCACATCCGTTTTCCTTTAAAACATCTATCATTTTGTTCCTAGGTACTCTGTCGTACGCTTTAGAAAAATCAGCAAATAAAAAAAAAAATTTTACCTTCTTAAAACTAGGAAAATCGCATAACAAGCGTAATGTTAATATTTGTTCAATACAACTCCTCTTTTTTTGAACACCTGCTTGACACTTTTTCTGTATGCTACACCACAAAATCGATTAAGAAGTAAAATATCATCATTTTTTGCTAATGAATCCACTATTGATATACCACTATAATTTCCATAAAGTATTTTATTCCCTGACTTGCATATTAGAACTAATTTGCTAATGCACCATGAAACTGGGCAATTAATACTTACAAAATCGTATTGTAAAGACGTCAGATGTCTCTTCGTTTTCACATCAATCACGTCATGCATTGCATTTCTTAATATGTCAAGACTCATGTAAATATTCATGTGTAGAATTTTCTGGCCTTTCCGCCGATATGTATTTCATCATTGTACATTTATTATGTCTCTCAAAATTGCCATTTGTTTGCCTGTCAACAAACACAAACTGCTCAGAGTGCGGGTCACGGCGATCGGAGGTCGGGCACCACGTTTCTGTTCGCACTCTGCTGTGTATACCTGTGCTTAGGTAATAAATAATTTAACACCCAGTTGACCTTTCTTGTCCTCACAACTGGTGACCCGGGGAGTGACAGTAAACACAGCAGATATGGCTTTGCCATTAACGGACTCACTACAGCTGCTTTACCTTCAGAACCACACAGCAACAAAAGTCTAGGCCTCTGAAAGCTCCTTCCTCGGAGAACACCCACGCCACTAACGGACTAATTACGGCGTACCCCTTCAGGTACATTCTGGCGTGCTTAAATGGTTTGGCCCCCGCCATTTACAATTCATGTCGACCGTACTCAGAAGTCATTGACGGAACCACACAGCGTATAGTTTTGACTTCTGACGAGCCCCAAACATAATTTGTCTATTGCCCAGAAAAGACGAGGACTACACCTATCAATAACCAGAGCGTCTGGAAGCAAGACACGATTTTTCCTCTCTTCCTGAGATGGCAAATTCTTTTCTTATGCGTGGATGTAAATCCCCTTTTTTTTTTTAAGTACGCCTTGGGAATTGGTTCTCTTGCATTCTTCAAATTCTTTGCTACCGCAATGACAAAATCATATAGTTTTCGATCACTTTCCTTGATGTGAATAGGTCTTCTTTTCCTCTCATTTGATTGTCCCAAACGACGTATTTCCCATTCTTCTGTGTTGAAGGGCTCCGAATATCCAGCTACTTCTGATATCTCCTTCATCTTGTCCTTATCCTCTAGTTCAGAGTTGTCTCCCTCTTCCCTTACACCAGTTATCACCAGATTGCATTTCCTCTCCTTTCCATCCATAGACTCTATAAACAGCTGTTGATTGCGGATCATTGAGAATGCATCATCAAGCTTGTCTGATAGATATGCTACTTCTTTTATTGGTTCCCGATTTTTTTCAAATTCTTCTCAGAGCTTCTTCATCTCCTACAACAAAACGGCATTGTTCGGATGATCTCCGTTTTGGTCAGTTTCTCGTTGAGCAGTTACTAATGTGAGGAATGGTCATTCGATTTATTTCTTGGGGAGTTAATGTTGCATCGCATCTTTAGGGTCAAGATTCATCTTCGTTGCCAAGGACGCGTTGATAAGGCTTGCTGTGCATCCACAAACGAGAGAAAGAATTTAGATCTAGAATTAATTGGTGCTACATCCAAGAGTGTCAGTGCACTCTGTAACAATGCCTGTTTCCCTTCTTTGTGCTTGATCAACTGCTTGTTTGAACTGCTCATGAGTGATTGCTTTTGCCATGCTATCTCTTAGGCACAAGGCTTTCATTGCAGTGCCTGCAGAATTACAAGTCCTTCTTGTATTGAGTATGGTGCTATGCACTGTGTGTATAGCCCAACCTCGTCCTAAGAGATGAAGCTATACACACAATGCACAAGGGCGAGAAAGGTTTGACCTTTCAACAGAAATTAGATGTGGACACAGGGGCAGGTGGACAGGGAGGTTTTTTAAACATCCTCACAAGTTTTTACAACCTCCGGTCATCGTAACCACCAAGGGCAGAGCACGCAGGTAGGTGACAAAGTAAAAAGAATTTACAAACAGTGTTGTTAGAACAGTTATTTTTGTGTACAATGTATTTTGGCGAAAAAGATAAAAATTGCTATTTAAACATTTTGTATTGCGTGTTGTATACAAGAGAAAAAAGGGTTTACTTTGTTTCTGTGTACAACGTATTTTAGGGAAAATAATAACAACTATTTGTGTTGCATACAATGGAAAAATTGGTTTACTTTTTTGTGTACAGTATGGAGTATTTTACAGTGTTTGGGGCAAATGAAAAACATTGTATAACCTACTGTATTGAGTGTCACGTATGAAAGAAAAAGAAGGGGTTTGCTTTTTTTTGTTTTTAATAGTATTCATAGTTTACTTTGTTACAAATCTGGGAAAATGTGGTAGATAATTTCTTTTTGCATCAAGTTTTCAGTTTAAAGTGTGGTGGTTGTTGTTTCTAAGTATATTTAGTATTCATGATTATGCGGTATTGACAAGGTTAGGTGAAGAAGGCTACAGAATTACCATTGCAGACCTGTAGATCTTTTACTCGCCCTTATCCGGACTTTGCATTATCCGACAGGGCCTTGGCTCTATTAACCCAGACAATCGAGGGATGACTCTAATAGCGTCATCACAAAACTTTCGAAAACATTTTCTTCGTTATTATTATTATTATTATTATTATTATTATTATTATTATTATTATTATTATTATTATTGTTGTTGTTGTTGTTGTTGTTGTTGCTGTTAATTGCTGTTGTACATTTATTCAGAACTAGACAAAAAGTCATGAACTTATTGAGAATGTTTGCAAAGACTTGAACGTCAATTTGTGATAAAAACACAGTTGACAAAACTTCAGTCAGTTAGGACCTATAGTATATAAAAGTCATACGGGCCATGAATGCCTACCATTGATCAACTCAGTGAGACGAGGCACTTTAAGAACACACACACACACACACACACACACACACACACACACACACACACACACACACATATATATATATATATATATATATATATATATATATATATATATATATATATATATATATATATATATATATATATATATATATATATATATATATATATATATATAAATTACTAAGTGCAATACTACATTCTGTTATCGCGTCTGAAAAAGTTCCATATAGATTTGGAATGGATGGACTTCAATTTGATCGTACCATTATAAGAATTATAAGCAATAATTTTTTTTTACTAAAAGTATATAAACCAGTGATTCTTAAACTGGGGGACGCTAGAAGCTTCCAAGGGGGGCGCAAGCAGCATTGCCAGATGGTGCCTATTATTTTTTAAATGTGTGTTGTTAATTACGAAATTGCCAAAAACTGCTTCCATATATTTTATAATTATTATCTCAAAACATGCTAAAAATTCAAAATATAAGTCAATTTTAATTTCAAATCTTGTTTATGAATTGTCTTTTATTGTTATGATAAGTATAATAGCATACAAATAGACAACATATTGTTTATAGATTATAGCTGGCAAAAAATTCAGGGGTAGGGGGGGCGTGGGGTCTATACATAGTGCAGAGGGGGGCGCAAGGCAAAAAAGTTTAAGAACCACTGATATAAACCATTATAATTATTAACCACGTCGCGTCGTACCATTCCACCAACACAAAGCAAGAAGACTTTTATAACATAGTATACTAAATGATCCTAGTTCTTTGTGAAATGACGAACAAACCTAGAGAAAACGTTAGCTAATGGTAAACTTCTGTAATCAAGATAACTTCCATATGACTTCATGGTAATTCTTGTGTTAATAAGGAAGTAGACGCACGGATAACATTTTAGACAACAGCGAACAGAGGTACTCGATTCAAATTTCCTAGATTTTTGTGAAATGTAGCATGTGTTTATTATGTATAGCCTATCTGTTTAGTAACAAGCAAAGGGGAAGTAGGCTAGGCAGTTATGCAGCCTACTCGAATGCCTCCTACTTAAATGTAAAACATGTTATGTAAAGGCGGGATTCCACCCGGGCAACATTTTGGCAACATGTGGCATGCTACATTGTCGCATAGGCTAAGTGTGTTTCAACCAGTTCAACAGAAGGCAACATGTAGCATGCGACAGGTGGCAACATGTTGCCGCATATCCTGACGCATGCCTCATGGTTTAGCCTGTTGCCTAGTGTTGAACGCCTTCCCACCAGTCGCGGGAAGGATTCCATGTTGAAAGCAACAAGATGACTTGGTCGCAAGAAGAAACCGAAGAATTTATAGAAGAGTACAGAAAACCGGCAGTTCTGTGGGATATACGCTTGCAAGAATACAAGAATAATCAGGCTAAACTAGATGCACTACGGGGATTAGCTGAGAAATTTAATTGTGACGTGGCGATGGTGAAGAAGAAGATCAAGAATTTGCGTACTGCTTTTCACCGTGAACACAGATGCCTAACCCCCCCCCCAAAAATCTGGATCTTCTCCCATCAAGAGAAGCAAGTGGTTTGCCTACGACCTGCTTCTGTTCCTTCTGGACGTGGACAGCCCAAGGCCTGGCTAGTCATCTCAAGCTGAGCAACCAATATGTGCTGGGGTAAGGTATTATTATTATTATTATTATTATTATTATTATTATTATTATTATTATTATTATTATTATTATTATTATTAACAAGTAAAACACCCTCGAAAATAAATTGAAGAACAAAAGCTAAAGTTTAAATATACTTTCCATTTTAGTCTGAGTTACCACAAAAGTTGGCGTTATTAAAACAGTTTATATAAAGCATTATTTATTTTCAAAATAAGATTATATTTAGCTTTGTAGAGATTATGAAGACTATTCCATAGTAGAAAACATATACTCGTATATATATATATATATATATATATATATATATATATATATATATATATATATATATATATATATATATATATATATATAATTGAAGCGAGTCGCTCTTCCTGATTCTGGGACAAACTTTATCAAGAAGGTAATTAAAATCCTCCAAACTCATCCTTGAGAGGTTCTTGAACAGGAATTGGTCATCAGACAGTAACTTTTAAAAAAAAACTCATTTTGAGCAATGCTACCGCCCATAAATAGTTCTCTCTTCCACCATCGGTGCTTCCTTTTAGTTTTTTTACGAGCTTTGCACAGCAGTAGATATGCAGCAGCAGCGACCGTCTGCTGAGACATCGTGATGACAACTGGCTTAGTTTTTGTTGAATTGGTTGAAAAGGTTTTGTGGCATTCAACAGTCAACATAGCATGTAGCATGCTACAAGCAACAACGATGTTGCCTTGTCGCAGGCAACATGTCTCCAGGATGAAAGCCGCATGCAACATACTTGTTGAAAGCCAGTCAAGTCGCATGCTACATGTTGCCAATGTTGCTCCGGTGGAATCCCGCCTTAACTTCGCAACCCCTGAGACCCTATGCAATTTGCATGGGAACTCTCATATAATGAACGTGTTCAGATCTTAAGTACTGCAGGCATACGTATTGCAATGTTATTCCAGTGTTTAGTATTGAATCTTATTTGAACTACCTCAGACTATGATTCTGTTAGTTTCACTGCATGCAGTAGGATAATGTCCCTTACTGTATGCTTAACTTCAGACGCTCATACGTTTGTATTGTATCGTTCATATGTTCGTCTCTCTCGCTCTAGTATCTTACTATGATGTAAGCTTCACAATACAGCATGATATTCTTACCATTTCAGAAGCAATTCATGTTCGTAATAATACATTACTGACATCAATATAACAGCATTTTCAACATAATATAACAAGTTCAAAGCCCACGCGTCGTTCGTCAGTAAAATGAAAATACTGAAGCCTTACGAAATGTACAATCAAGGTTAATCGCTAGCTACACTTGCGTATTCAGATCACAATGTTGTCATAAGTGGCCCATAACTGATGAGTGTTTCTATGCATTTTCCTCCTACGTCTGATAAACCACAGTCTCTACAAGATTGGCTGGTTCGATTTACTGAAAAATAATAATTTCACCAACAAGGCGACATCCATATACAAGATGGACGCTTTTGTTACTGTACTGGCTGTTGCAAAGTTATTATTATTGTTATTATTATTATTATTATTATTATTATTATTATTATTATTATTATTATTGTTGTTGTTGTTGTTGTTGTTGTTGTTTACAATTACTCATGAAGTTACCTAACAAACCTTTGCTAAACTGAATGCCAAACATAAAACGATATACGGAAAGACTTGATTAGAACACAGTATATATGTAACAACGATAAAGACAATGAATATACAGTAAATCTAAAAAAAAAAAAAAACACCGTATAAACAAACGAACCACAGCATTATTGTGTAAAGCTGTACAACAAGAAAGTGGACGTTTTATTCCAAGTAGATCAATTCATGTAATAATAATAATAATAATAATAATAATAATAATAATAATAATAATAATAATAATAATAATAATAATAATACTGTACAGACCTTTAGTGCTGCTGCTGACTTGGTTAAGTAATGATGTACCTGGTGTTTAGTCAACAGGGGTGAATCACAGACTGGGAGAAAAGGCCACGGGAATAGCAAGATCACTCCTGAAGAACTGCTTAAAACAGCAGGGTGCACAACCTCTGGAACCGCCCACCCCAAGGGGAGAATTATGGAGGAAACAAAACTCTGTAATACTTACACTCTCCTTCCATCAGAGGCGGTGTAGGTCGACCTGTACAAGCCGTAGAGTTTGTCGTTGAGGTAACCGTCGAACTCCATCGACAGCACATACTTCTTGCCAGCCTTCAACGGCTTTGACAGGTGGGCTACGTAGAACTGACGGACGTTGTCGTAGGTGTGACTGATGATCGTCAAATTTGGGCCCTCGCGGTTCTCTGAGGGCACCAACTGTCCAAAGGAAGAGGCTTAAGTTAACAATATATCACGGAAGAGAGAGAGAGAGAGAGAGAGAGAGAGAGAGAGAGAGAGAGAGAGAGAGAGAGAGAGAGCAATAAATGGGGCGGGTGCGGGTGGGTGGGTGGGGGGTTGAGAATTTCTATGAGAGAAAGAGGGAGGAAGGGACGAATTTCTTTTACAACGAGAGAGAGAGAGAGAGAGAGAGAGAGAGAGAGAGAGAGAGAGAGAGAGAGAGAGAGAGAGAGAGAGAGAGAATAAGAATTTCCTGTAAAATTTGCATGATTCCTCATTAATGATAACTACGGATCACTTTTGGGCTCTGCTGTAAATAAGCAACAGTTCCTTAAGTCGTTATTTTACGAGTTTTTCATTCCAACATTATGCTCTTCTCACAGACATGGCGTTATCAGCTAAACAAATCTTTCTCCTTGGTACCTAAAGATCATTACTCTGACTCGTTTGCCTTTCTGTGTTGTCATTGACAGGACAGAAACTGTGACCAGGTTGGGTATTTCCTCACGCAGTACTTACAAACGTCATGCAACATCTTGCGGGCATGTTTAAGTCATCCCAATTCCTTGATAAGAGAATTATTATTTCCTCCCGAGACCAGTAGCAACTATAGCGGCAAGGCTTTATATTTTCTGTAGTTTTGCTACAGGCACTCCATACAGCTAGACAATAGTTAAAAATGCTGTTGGTTAATGACTATTATTTTTTTGTTGTCCTTATCCAGGTATAATTTTATTTCGATTTAAAAAATATGAAATGCCTTTGACCTTCAGATGCATTTATGTGACTGTCAAAACTCAGAAGCTGGCCCATCATAACTCATAAATTTTGAATGCCACTGCCAGGCTTGATAAGTGATATGACAAACTGAATGCTTTTGTTCTTTCGCTATCCTAGAAATGTTTTGGTTTGACTAACTAATGCCCCAAAAACTTGTTAACTTTGTATTTAGTTTTTAACCACTGCCCGCAAAGTGTTTCGCTGCTCTTCAGATTTACGCTTACACTCGCCAACGTCTCCCACCTGAGCATTGTTCCCAGATGATAAATATTGGCAGCATTTGCACCAAGAATCAACAATTGACTCCTGTAGCCATTTACGCATACGTAAAACGGGAGAGGTAAAATTGATCCCTGAGGAACGCCATATTCGGTATGTTTTGTATTTACGATACGAAAGGCTGCATCACTTTACGAAATATATCGTTCGGATCCTATTTCTTATTTTAGTCTATTTTAATTAGTTTGTTTTTTTTAAATGGATAGGAGAATCAATTAAAAGAAGTACAAAATAAAATTGAAAGAAAATTCCTTGTTCTATGCAGGTTTTAAGTATTTTGTCCGAATCATTATGAAATATTTCATTTTGTTTAGATATGAAGTCTTGCCAACCGTCTTATCAGAGTGTCATCTGATAAAGATATTTCTGTTAAAAGAATATTCTACGCAAATAAAACATAGTGGGTAAGTTTGGCATATCTAATATCAGATATCACCTGTGTAAAGATCATTTTGTTAAAAGATAGAATGTCATTTTGTAGCGACCATGCGGCAAACCTACGATCAAAATCTGCTTTCTCCCGCGATGAGTAACGTGGGAGGAAAATTATGCAGTCAAGAGAAACACGTTCCCTCGCACGTCTTTTATGAAAATATCTCAGTCACTGTATTGCCACCTTTCATGTATTTGTATCATTTGTTATGCTGTTACGCCAGCTTTCCAGTAGTGTATGTGTAACTGTCAATCTTGTATCTACCTATATGTAGATCTGTAAAGTCATCTGTAAAGTCATTTGTAAAGTCTCATCTGTAAAGTCATTTGTAAAGTCTCTGCTGAGTAAGTTTTCTGTGGAGACGTCCCATTTTCTTTGCCTCTACAATTAGTCACGCCTAACGTGCCAGGTCACGTAAATTCAATCATTTAAACTATGTATATATCTGTTTACTTGTTATCAATTGTGTATCGTATGTTTCTTCTTTCACAGGCATCAAGATTGTATCCAATTTCACTTCTGTCTATTTTCACATTGTAAAGTGTACTCGTTCGCTGTATTTATTGTTACTTATTATCGACCTCAGGTCAATGAGGCTCCCATTGTATTAAGTGGCTCGACGCCAGTCTGCCGCTATATAAACCGCCTGGATCATGAATAAATTAGCAGTTCTCTTTTACCTGCTGGTTTTTTTTTTGCACCTCTTAAAGTGGTGAAACCGGAGTGGTTCCCGAAGCCATTAGCGGACCCATACGGCGACTCAGTCTTGGCTTTAAGAACTTACTCACGCCCTTAGCGGACTAATTACGGCACTGAACCAGCGTTTGGGCGTGCTGACACTCGTCGGCAAAATCACCAGCGTCATTAGCGGACTCACACGGCGCGCTTCCAAGTGCGTTTTGATGCGAGTACCCTACTCCAGTTAAGAGGGCAAAGAGCGAGTATGGACGCAGACATCCCTTCCCTTGTTCAGTTAACTGCTAACCTCGCGGATTCAGATACCTGCCTCCCTCCCATATCACCCACTCCCGCCCCGCACCGAGGCTCTGATTGCTCCTCCACACCCCTGCCCAATTCCCACACTCTCCCCTGCCCAGCGCCCTGCCCGGCAGGACAATCACGGGTCACCCTGTCCATAATACTGCCACCGTTCACGCAGGGGAATCCATTGGCATGGCTATACAGGGTTGAGAGCCAGTTCAGGCTGGCGGAACTCAACGACGAGGTGCTGCAGGCGGACACAGTACTCAACGCCCTGCCGGAGGAAACCTACAGAAAGCTCGTCCCGTGGGTGTCCACCGCACCCCCCCTCTCACCTACCACCTCCTGAAGAAGTCCCTACTCGAGGCATGCTTCCTGCCAGTCGCCGAGCAGGGTGCCCGCACCCTCAACCTTGCCGTCAGCCCGCTGCAGGATCAGAGCATCATGGAGTCATGGGGCATGATTCAAGACCTCCTCACCCTCCCAGACACTGACGGCACAGGAAAACAAAACAAAATAAGCCTGTCGCGGGAGCTCCTCCTTCGGCAGCTCCTCCCGGAGGTCCGGATACAAATCCCTGAGCCCTACGCCATGCCCCTCGACGACCTGATCCGCACGGCACAGAACCTGACGGACTCCGTGAGGGCAACGAAGCGGTTACCAGCAACCGCACTACCAGTCAGCACCATCCAGTAGGAGGAAGGCGCAGAGCAGGAGGTCAATGTAGTCGCCAGGAGGCACCCAACGCCTCACAGCAGGTGGAATTCTCCAGGGCTTTGCCACTACCACAAGCGGTTTGGCCAAGGACGCCCGGAACTGCCTGCTGCCCTGTTCATTCGCCCGTTCAAAAAACAGGGGAGGCGGCGGCCAGCAGGACAGGCCGCCATGGCA
Source organism: Macrobrachium rosenbergii (assembly GCF_040412425.1). Taxonomy (NCBI): domain Eukaryota; kingdom Metazoa; phylum Arthropoda; class Malacostraca; order Decapoda; family Palaemonidae; genus Macrobrachium; species Macrobrachium rosenbergii. The sequence goes on from NC_089794.1 coordinate 2,941,367, forward strand.
GCAGAAGAACCCAGGAGCCCAGAACCAGTAGGCTTCTACGTCCGCGACACCGTCTCCGGCAGGATGATGCTGGTCAACACGGGGGCCGTAAGATCAATCTTCCCGGCATCCAGAGAGGACCTCAAGCGAGAACCGGACTTGGCTGCCTTCCTGACGGCCGCCAACGGGTCCCCCATCCTCTCCTACGCATCGCCTTCTTCAGCAAGAAGTTCAACCCCACAGAGGGCCGCTACAGCACCTCTGACAGAGAACTCTGCGCAGTGTACCGTACAGTCCGTCACTTCAAGTTCCTCCTGGAGGGCACGCCCTTCACAATCTACACGGACCACCAGCCGCTGGTACACGCCTTCACCAAGCAGGGGGACACATGGTCTTCCAGGCAGCAACGGCATCTCTTGGCCATCGCCGAATTCACCTGCTCCATCAAGTACCTCCCCGGCAGGAAGAACCCTGTGGCAGACGCCCTCTCCAGAGTCGAGCTAAACGCGGTGGAGCTCAGGATCAACTACGAAGACCTCGCCAGGGAACAGGCCGCCGACCCAGAGACCCCAGCCTACTGCACCACCATCACATCCCTGAAGTGGCGGGACGTGCCCCTCGCCCCCGGGGGCCCAAGTCTCCTCTGCGACGTCGAGTACCGGCCAGCCCCATTCCCTGGTGCCAGCTTCCCGCCGCTGCCAGGTATTTGATGTCATCCACGGCCTCTTACACCCCTCCGGCAGGACGACAGCCAAGCTGCTGTCAGGGAAATTCATCTGGCACGGAGTGCAGAAGGACGTGAGGACCTGGGCGAGGCAGTGCCTGCAGTGTCAAACTAGCAAGGTGGGACGTCACACAGAGTCCGGGGTAGGCAAGTTCCTGCAGCCAGAGCAACGCTTCGGCCACATTCACATCGACGTCGTCGGGCCCCTTCCCCCATCAGGCCGATCCAGATACCTACTGACAGTGGTAGACCGCTCAACGCAGTGGCCCAAAGCCATGCCAATGCAAGAAGCCACCTCCAGCGCATGTATCGAGGCCCTGCTCTCCAGTTGGGTCAACCGCTTTGGCGTCCCAGACCACATCACAACCGACAGGGGTCCCGCCTTCCTGTCCGAATTGTGGTCCACCCTGGCTCAGCTGCTGGGGACAACGCATCACACCACCACGGCCTACAACCCAGCGGCCAATGGCCTGGTCAAGCGGTTTCACAAGTCCCTGAAGGCGTCCCTTATGGCCCGCTGCACCGCCGAGGACTGGAAGCACCAGCTGCCGTGGGTCCTCCTCAGGTTGAGAACCGCCCCCAAGGCGACAGTGCCCCGTCCACGGCTGAGAAAACCTACGGCGAGCCCCTCGTGGTCCCGGGTGAGCTTGTGACAGAGGATTGCCACAACCCATCAGTCCAGAGACTTCGCGACATAGTCGGCAAATTCGCCCCCAGCAGGCGGACATACACAGATAGGTCGGCCACCTTCATGCCGCCCGGGCTGGCCTCCACCACCCACGCCTTCGTCAGGGATGACGCCGTCCGCCCGCCACTGACCAGGCCCTACAGGGGACCCTTCCGCGTGCTGGAGCGGAACAATAAGGCATTCCTGCTCGCACTTCACGGGAGGAACGATTGGGTGTCAACAGACCGAGTCAAGCCCGCCCTCCTGGAGGAGGACACAGACGTCACCGCATTGCACCCTCCGCCTGGTCAGCCTTCGCTGCAGCCGGGTCCTCGTAAAGAAAATTTGCGGCCGCCCCGAAAAAGCCCACCCACACCAAGCATCAGGCACCCCCCACAAGACAGCGTTTCCCGCTGTCCTCACGCAGCCGTGGCACCCCTCAGCGCCCCAGCAGATATGCCAACTAATCAGACGTCACCCATGTCTTGGGGGGAGTATCTTTAAAGTCATCTGTAAAGTCATTTGTAAAGTCTCATCTGTAAAGTCATTTGTAAAGTCTCTGCTGAGCAAGTTTTCTGTGGAGACGTCCCATTTTCTTTGCTACAATTAGTCATGCCTAACGTGCCAGGTCACGTAAATTCAATCATTTAAACTATGTATATATTTGTTTACTGTTATCAATTGTGTATCGTATGTTTCTTCTTTCACAGGCATCAAGATTGTATCCAATTTCACTTCTGTCTATTTTCACATTGTAAAGTGTACTCGTTCGCTGTATTTATTGTTATTTATTATCGACCTCAGGTCACTGAGGCTCCCATTGTATTCCGCGGCTCGACGCCAGTCTGCCACTATATAAACCACCTGGATCATGAATAAATTAGCAATTCTCTTTTACCTGCTAATTTTTTTTGCACCTCTTAAAAATCTATGTCTGTAAAGAAACACAGATGCCTGAATTTAATCCCTTCCTCGATCTGTCAAGAGGTTGGGACTACTTTGCAACTCACACAAGCTATGACGTGTGTGAAAGTTTTGCAAATAAAGTAGTATGCTGTAGATCTCCATACATCATTTCGTACCTCACTCACATTGGTGACCGCCGGAGAGATGCCCGACCAAGCCACCAGCAGCGACCCCAATGCCATCATCAAAAATCTCGCAGCTGCCTCCATATGCCTCCTGCCCTTCACGCCTCACCACCCATAGGCATGGTTCTTCAGGGTGGAAACAATTTTCCACAAAAAGAAAATCACCTCAGCGATGCGAAAAGCAGACGCCGTCCTTGAGTTCCTGCCGAACGACATCTTTAAGCATATAACAGGATGGTTCGTGGAACTGGAATCCTTAGTCGCCTACGACATACTGAAGGACCAGCTGAAGTCATCCATCAGCATGCTGCCTGCCCAGAAAGCCAAGAGCTTCCTCAACCATGTGGGGGCCCCAACAGGAGAAGAAACCCCGTCACATGTGTACAAGCAACTGCGGTGGCACATCACACTGGCCGCCAAGGGAGACCAACCCAGGTCAACCTTGGACCTTGTGAGGGAGGTACTCCTCACAAAACCACCCTGTCAGACAGAGCAGCCATGCCTAAAGTCTCCGCCCTTAGAAGAGTTCCTGGTAATGGTCAATGAGGTTCATACGGCCCACAAAGCATCAAGCCCCTCACAGCCAGCAGCAACAGTAGCAGCACCATGTCGGACCGAGCAGAATTCAGACAAAGGATCAGGCAGCAATCCAGATGAGCCAGCCACCCCCATATACAAAAGAGGCTTCCCCAGACACAACTACAAAGAGAAGCCTAAACAGAAGAAACAAAAACCTCCAGAAGTCATATGCAAAGTACTGATGGATGAGGTTTGAGTGGCACGCCTGCAAGGTGAGTTTAGTTGACCAGTTTGGATGCATCTGCCAATATTTCTTTTTCAAATCATCAAAAACGTCAAATTGAAAATGTCATTTTACAAATATGAAGGAGAATCAGATATATTAGATAAGGATACTGGGAATATTGTTATTACAAATGTATGGTTTAATGGAGGTTACATACCTGTAGGTCTAGAGTGAATGGTAATGGCATATGTGAACGGAGATATGAGTTCTTTTAGGGGTTGCACAAAATATCAGGATATGAACAGCATTCATGAACTGGAACTTGACTACAGTAACAACTATTGTTGAGTAATTGTAAAAAAACAATTTACCGTAGTTCCTCTTTAATTATGATTTAAACTATCTACTGACTTGTCTTACGATGTTGTTGTTCTTTAAATATAATCGAAAGCATTTACTGAAGTTTTATTAGTAATTTTTTTCCACTGCATGAAATTTTTTAGTTACGTTTCAGTTCGACTTCTTATTCACTATCAGTAGGCTATTATTTACCAATCATTATTAATGTTAATTACTATATATATGTTAATACATTATTTCTGTTTTCCTGGTTTACCTCACCGTGAGGAGTATAATCGCAAGCAGTGAATAACTTAGTCCTCAACCATACAGGCTCGGAAAAGCCTACCATTCAGTCCTCTAGTGATCAATTATATAGTTACATAACTACTGAATACATTATTGATTATGAAAATCTAATAGCACACAAATACTTATTAACAAATATAATAATGCATATCATACGATCCCTAGCTTTTCACAGATCAGGAAAGGATCAATAGGCCTAGACAAACATTTATACGTTAATATTCAGCAACCTATATTTTGATTATGATAAATATACAGTGTAATAAAAGTTTTATTTTTTATGCTGTTTACCTAAACCATGTAGCCCCACAAGTTTTGAGTGCTAAAATAAATCCTCAGACAAAAAAAAAAACTGTCTAAGCCGAGTCAAAAGAAAAAAAAAAAAACCTTAAAACCACAGTTTTTAAAAGAAAAAATAAGAAACGGAAAAACGATAATGATTTTGATTTCCTTTAGACGGAATGTTATTTAGTTTGGCAACCAGGATACTCATTACCCGCATAATATCCATTAGCGAGTGACTCGTTTGTTTGTTTTAGATCAAGCTAGCCTTGTGAAGAAAGGGGTTCTTTCTCTAGGAGTCTAGGGTGAACGGTAACCAAGTGACAGAACAGAAACGGTTAGTGTCATCATGGCACATCATGCGCCTGCGCCACCTTACCAACAGTTGCCAGATACACCTTCTTGAAAATTGCCATAAGCCTTTTGTCTGGAACATTAAGGGAACTGATGCAATATTTTATATCACAATCGTACTTAAAATATTAGTTACAATCTTGATAGATTGTGTCCCTAATTTAAATATCTGTTAAGCCAAAACTCAGTAATGATCAAGGAATACAGTTTTTGGACAATAAAATGACATAATTATTTGATACACTATCAAGTGCTTTCGACCAGTCACATGAAGTTAAAAGGAACATTTCATTTATATCTATATCTCTTTAATAAAAAATTCTCATTTCTATCTATATCTCTAAGGATTCCGTCTACAGTTCCAGTAAGTTTTGTTTCTGTCTTTAATTTGTTCGCGGGATCCATATTGCATTATATGATTGTAAAGCTGTGTAGCCATTTTATTTTTCTAAAACACTGGTCTGAAGGCAACAGTGACATCGGTCGAACGTCACTGTTATCATCGTTATCACCATATTTGGACAATGGATAAATTACAGCATATTTCCACCATTCAAGGATTTTCCCTTGTAACAACTGACGCATTCACAAGTGAAAATTGACATGAAGTCGTTAAAAAAAATCTAGATAAGAATACCATTACGACAATTCCCGTCTGTCAAACCTGCAATTGTGCAGGCAGTGTGGTCCCAAACGTAACTGAACCAAGCCTTTCTCAAGGAACACTCAGGATCTGGAGTATGACGTATATCACATGATCGCTGAGTTTGTAAAGGTGTCAAAGAAACGAGCAGGTAAAGGTTACTGCTGGTTTATTACAGATCCAGGCGGCTTATATTGCGGCCGACTGACGCCGGGCCGTGAGAGACAATGGAATTGACTGTGACCTGAGGTCGAAACAATAAATAATAATATACAGTGAACGAGTGAATTACAATACAAAACATACAGAGACACAATATAGATACAGTCTTGATGCCTGTGAATGAAGAAACATGTGATACACAATGTGTGACATTCGTATAAATACCATAAAGTAAAAATGACAAAAATCGTGACCTGGCACGTTTTAGGCGTGACTAATTTAGCTTGAAGAAAACGGGAAGTCACCAAAGAAAACAAGCTCAGCGGAGACTTAATTAATGGCGCCGGTGGTGACTTTACAAATACTCCCAAGACGAGGGGACGCGTCTGATTAATCCCTGTACCTGGTGGGACGCTGAAGGGTGCCGCGGCTCCTTGAAGATAACTGAGGGGCCTCCCGCCTGTGAGGCTGCTGTTTGGGCGGTCCCTTCCTGGGCGGCCGGCGCCTGCGGTGGTGAGGGCGTGCTGGAGTGCGTTTGGGCGGAAGGGTGCTGCGATGCTGCCGGGACTCTCCGACAGGAAGGCGGGCTTTAGCCGGTCTATGGAAACCCAGTCGTCCCCTGCCTGGAAGTGCCAGCTGAACGCCTTTGCTGTTCCGTTCCAGCACGCGGAAGGGTCCCCTGTAGGGCTTAGTTAGTGGTGGACGGACGGCGTCGACTCTGACGAAGACGTGGGTGGCGGATGACAGCTGTGGCGGCATGAAGGTGGTTGCTCTGTCGATGTATGAGCGCCTGCAAGGGGGCGAACTTGCCGGCCACGTCGCGGAGCCTCTGCAGAGATGGGGAGTGGCGTTCATCCGTCACGAGCTCTCCCGGCACCACGAGGGGTTCCCCATAGGTTTGTTCAGCTGCGGATGGGGTGCCGTCGGCTCTGGGGCGGTCCTCAACCCGAGGAGGACCCACGGCAGCTGATGTTTCCAGTCCTCGGCGGTGCAGCGGGCCATGAGGATGACTTTAAGGACCTGTGGAACCGTTCAACCAGGCCGTTGGGCGCTGGGTTGTATGCTGTGGTGGTGTGGTGCGTGGTTCCCAGCAGTTGAGCCAGGGCAGACCACAGCTCGGAGAGGAAGGCGGGGCCCCTGTCGGTTGTGATGTGGTCCGGGACGCCGAAGCGGCTAACCCAGCTGGAGAGCAGGGCCTCGGCGCACGCCGCTGGCGGTGGCTTCTTGCATGGGCGTGGCTTCCGGGCCACCTCGTTGAACGGTCTACCACCGTCAGGAGGTATCTGGATCCGCCTGATGGGGAAGGGGCCCGGCGACGTCGATGTGGATGTGGCCGGCGGCGCCCTGGCTGTGGGAACTCGCCTACCCCCGACTGCGTGTGACGACCCACTTTACTGGTCTGGCACTGCAGGCACTGTTTTGCCCAGGCTGTGGCGTCCTTTTGCACCCCGTGCCAGACGAACTTTTTTGAAAGCAGTTTGGCCGTGGTCCTGCCGGAGGGGTGTGAGAGGCCGTGGATGATGTCAAATACCTGGCGGCGGCGTGAGGCTGGAACCAAAGGGCGGGGCTGGCCTGTGCTGATGTCACAGAGCAGGCTGGGACCTCCGGGGCGAGGGTCACGTCCCGCCACTTGAGGGATGTGATGGCGGTGCGGTATGCTGGGGTTTCTGGGTCAGCGGCCTGTTCTCTGGCAAGGTCCTGGTAATCTACACCAAGCTGCACTGCGTTCAACTCGACTCTGGAGAGGGCGTCTGCTACGGGATTTTTCTTGCCGGGGAGGTACCTGACGGAACAGGTAAATTCGGCTATGGCTGAGAGGTGGCGCTGCTGTCTGGAAGACCATCGTCCCCTGCTTCGTGAAGGCGTGAACCAGTGGCTGGTGGTCTGTGAAGATTGTGAAGGGCGTCCCCTCCAGGAGGAACTTGAAGTGCCGAACTGCGCGGTACATCGCGCAGAGTTCCCTGTCGAAGGTGCTGTATCGGGACTCTGCGGGACTGAACTTCTTGCTGAAGAAGGCGATGGGCTGGGGGCGCCGTTGATGATTTGCTCCAGAACAGCACCGCAGGCAACGTTACTGGCGTCCGTCGTCAGCTGGAGGGAGCCTGGGATCCTGGTGTGCCAAGGCGGTTGCCTTGGTGAGGGGCGGCCTTCGTCAGGAAAAGGCCTGCTGCTGGCTGGGTCCCCAAGACAGGGACTTCAGTTGACCTCTTAGGACTTCCGTCAGGGGCGTGGTGTGCGCGATCCGGGGATGAACCGCCTGTAGAAGTTTACCATCCCAAGGAACTCCTGGACGGCCTTGATGGAGGTGGGTGTCGGGAATTTTGCTACGGCTGCCACTTTCGATGTAAGAGGGCGGACGCCTGTCGGAGATACCTCGTGACCCAGGAACTCTGCTTTCTGGACGCCGAATGTACACTTGTCAAAACGGACGACGAGGCCGTTTTCTTGGAGGCGCTGGAGGACTGCTTTGATGTGCCTCTGGTGTTCGCTGTGAGACCTGGAAAATATGAGAATGTCGTCGGCGTAGCAGACGCAGAATTTTAGGTCCCCAGGATGCTGTCCATGAGCCGCTGGAAGGTGGCCCCGGCGTTCCTCAGCCCGAAGGTGGAGAAGGCGAACACATAGGACCCGAAGGGCGTGATGATGGCTGTCTTTGGTATGTCCTCTGGCGCAACAGGTACCTGAAAATAAGATTTAAGAAGGTCCAATTTAGTGAATATTTTGGCCCCGTGAAAGGAGGCCGTGAGGTCTTGCATATTGGGCAGAGGGTAGTGGTCGGGCTCCGTTGCAATGTTGAGCCGTCTGTAGTCGCCGCAGGGTCTCCAGGAGCCGTCCGGTTTCTGCACCATGTGGAGGGGGAGGCCCATGGACTGGAGGCTTTCCTGCAGATGCCCATCCGTTCCATCTCCGCGAATGCTTTTTCACCTCCTGAAGGCGCTGAGGGGAAGCCTGCGGAACTTCGCATGTGTCGGGGCCCTTTAGTCACTATATGGTGGTATATGCCGTGCTTGGCTGGGGCCCCGGGACTTAGCGGCTCGGGCTTAAACACCTCAGGGAACTCCGACAGAAGGTGTGCATACTGGTGGGGGCGGCGGCGCTGATGGTGGGTCTGGGTCCCGCCGTTAACGGGAGAGACCGGCAGGAGTCGGGATCGAGGAGGCGCTTGCGCCCCACGTCGACTAGCAGGCGAAGTGCGCCAGAAAATCGGCCCCCAGGAGTGGGGTTCCTCGTCCGCGACGATGAAGTCCCAGGAGTAATTCTGGCCAAGGATGGAGATCGACAGGAGCCTGGTGCCGTAGGAGAGGATGGGGTTCCGTTGGCGGCCGTCAGGAAAGCGGCCGGGTCTGGTGTCTGGTTGCGGTCCTCTCTGGATGCTGGGAAGACCGACTTGAAGGCTCCTGTGTCGACCAGCATCATCCTGCCGGAGACGGTGTCGCGGACGTAAAACCTACTGTTTTTGAGGCCCTGGGTTCTTCGGCTGCCATGGCGGCCTGTCCTGCTGGCGCCGCCACCCCCGTTTTTGAACGGTTGAGCGAGCAGGGCGGCAGGCAGTTTCGGGCGTCCTTTCCGAACCACTTGTGATAGCGACAGAAGCCGGGGACCACCGTCTGCTGTGGTTCGGTGGGCGTTTGTTGGCGATGGCGTTGACGGGCTGCTCGTCCTCTTCAGGCTGGGCCGGAGCTGACCGGCTGTGGGCGGTTTTAGCCGTTGTGAAGCCTTGACGGAGTCTGTGAGGTGTTGTGCCGCCTCTATGAGGTCCTCGACAGGCATGGTGTAGGGGTGAGCGATCTGGTTGCGTACTTCCGGGAGGAGTTGGCGAAGGAAATTTCCCGTCTGAAGCTTATCTCCTGCCGCTTGTTTGTGTCACCCGAGACTGGTAGTGACAGGAGATCTCACGACCATGCCCCAAGCGTCTCTTGGCTTGAGGTCGTGGCGTGGATTTATTGGCAAGGTCGATAGCACGGGCGGCCCGCTCGGCGATGGGCAGGAGCAAGCTTCGAGGAGGAACTTTTTGTAATGCTGTATGTGAGGTGTGTGTCTCGGTACCGCGAGATGAATTTGTTGTACACGTCCTCCGGAAGGGCGTTGAGCACTGTGTCGGCCTGTAGGATTTCGTCCGTGAGGTCCGCGATTCTGAAGTGGCTCTCCACCCTGCGCAGCCATCTCGATGGGTTGCCCTGCGTAAACGGCGGCAGCTTTAGGGTGAGGGCGGCCCGCGATTGTGTTGCCCGGCCGTCGTGTGTTCGGGGCGCTGGTGTGGAGTTGCGGGAGGGCCTCGATGCGGGGGCGGGCGCGGCTGCGATGGGAGGTAGGTAAACCTCGGAGTCCGCGGGGTCCGCGTTTAACTGCATGAAGGAGGGGATATCCGCGTCCATGCTCGCTCCTTTGACCCCCTTACTGGAGTAGGATACTCGCGTCAGTACGCACTTTCGTGCGCCGTGTGGGGTCCGCTAGTGACGCTGATGGGGTGCGCCGACGAGTCAGCACGCTCAAACGCTGGTTACAGCGCCGTGTTTAGGCCGCTAAGAGCGTTTTTGGAGAAACCCTGGAGCCAAGACTGAGTCGCCGTGTGAGTCCGCTAATGGCTCCGGGATACTCGGGGTCACCACTGTAAAGGTGTCAAAAGAAACGAGCAGGTAAAGGTTACTGCTGGTTTATTACAGATCCAGGCGGCTTATATTGCGGCCGACTGACGCCGGGCCGTGAGAGACAATGGAATTGACTGTGACCTGAGGTCGAAACAATAAATAATAATATACAGTGAACGAGTACAAATTACAATACGAAACATACAGAGACACAATATAGATACAGTCTTGATGCCTGTGAATGAAGAAACATGTGATACACAATGTGTGACATTCGTATAAATACCATAAAGTAAAAATGACAAAAATGCGTGACCTGGCACGTTTTAGGCGTGACTAATTTAGCTTGAAGAAAACGGGAAGTCACCAAAGAAAACAAGCTCAGCGGAGACTTAATTAATGGCGCCGAATTGGTGACTTTACAAGTTACCAAGAAATCATTTTTCTCCATAGGTGTCAAAAAATTCATTACAAATGTTTAATGTTTCCTCGGCGATATCAAAGAAGCATCTGTGCTGACCTTTCTGTTTTGAAGGGACAATTTCTTCCATTACATTCCACATATTCCCTTCATTTTGCTTATTTTCTAGATCTCGTGTTTCTTGCCGTTTGTTCGATAAACAATTGTTAACTATTTCTCCAGCAGCCAATTGATGCCTAAATAAAACTATTGTCAAGAGATAGTTGTTATTATCCTCAGTATAACGGGTATCCCACTTCTACGCTGCCTCCTTTGTTCCTTTGGTTAGGCACGTTGCAGGAGGCATCGTAACATTCGTAGAAAACTCGAGTTCAAATCGCCATCTAGTAATCTGCATCATCTGTTCTTGAATTTCTATCAAGCGTAGGTAAAAAACTAAATAAATAGTGTCAAAATGTTTCTTTGCTTTAATTAGTAAGGCTTCTAAAAAATTTCTGGTACGCTATTAGACTTACTTAAATAACTTTGGCAGCAGCAGTACTGCTGCGAAAAATGTTAGCTTACGATGTCTAGTGAAGTAACAATATCAGTGTCTTTTGTAATCATTTACTTGTTTTAATTCTGATACGTGAAGAATTTTATGCAATTCTGCGTTGTTACGTAATAGGTCATCATTCAACAGATCTCCAGGAATGAGGGATGTGGCAGGGCTAATGAAAATAATCAACTGATGCCTTCGGGTGGCAGTAAATAGCCCCTGCAACGATTCAAGGGAGTTTCTGATACTCTGTTTGAACCGGTGTATCTTGAACTTCCAAGAATGAGGGCAAGCTGAATTTCAACTTGTGAACGTGACAGTATCTCTGCATCATTCTATGTTCTCTGGATATAATCATCAATCAAAGCAAAGAGATCTGGTCTGTTACTTTTTGGCAATGTTTCACTGACACACTTTACATCTACATCTTTTTCTTCAATGAGCACTTTTACCTCTTCACAACAGTTTAACGGTGACTTTGCATAAAAACGTACAGTGTTTAATATAGTTTTGATTTTTTTCCACTGGCTCTACCTCAAATGCCATTGTCATTATAGTTTCTGGAAAAAAAAACACAGTTTGCTTTTATGGCTGGACACTGATGAGGTTAATAAGTTCTCCACAATTGCAACACCTATTTCGAGTCTATTGTTTCTGTCCACCAGTTCTCCACTGAGCGATGTGGGCGGGGAGTCAAAGTGGCTATCGATAAGTTTCTCTGCTTTGATTTTGATACCTAGAACCGAGATATAATTACCTACCAAAAGTGTCTCCAAGATCATTATAGATAGGAACAGGAGCTGGTGCATGAGTCACACTGTCAATTTTATGGTCATTCAAGTCTTTCATATTGAGGCTTCTTTAGTGTTTCCCTGTTACTTCTCTCACCTGCAAGGAGTTGCAACTTCCTCCTTTTATTCTATAAGTTAAGTATACCTTAGTTTTATAGACCACTGAGCTGATTAACAGCTCACCTAGGGCTGGCCCTTCCCCCCTTCCTATTTTTACGTGGCTAAGAACCAATAGGTTACTTAGCAACGGGACCTACAAATTTTGTGGAATCCGAACCATTATAGCAAGAATTGAATTTCTATCACCAGAAATAAATTCTCTAACTCTTCATCAAGAAAGGAAATCGAACTCCGAGCGTAGTCCAGTCCACAGATCTGATCGACTTGCCCAACGAAAAGCCTGCTTCTATGGCCTTACCAAATTTTGTTGAGCATCTTGACAATGAGAACAAATAAATTCATACCGACAGACGGAAGCAACAGCATACAGCTCCTAGCAGCTCCATTCCAATCTGGTTATTCTGCAGCTTGTTATCATTCTCATCACGACTGAATTCTAAATCCCCTTTTCCAAGCTTGAAGTCATTCTCTGTTTTGATAACGGCAAAAATTTTACATTTAAGCTTAGTGACTAGTCCCAAATCCACGAAGACTCTTTTTCCTCAGTGTGTCCCGTCAGCAAATCCTGATCACCGCAGGAAATGATGCACTCTTTCAATGGTTGGTCCAACTTTTTCATGACAAAATACTTCACAAGGCTCATGTTAACCTAGGAAGGTTTCTGACTCTCTACAGCTCATGGCAGTCACTATATTTCATTTCCTTCAAGCAAGAACCTCCTATCAGCAGTTTGCTGTTCAGGTACATTTGGATTTGAGACTCATCCGTAATCAACTCCTTTATAGGAGTCGCGTTTCTCGTGAAGTCTTACTTCTTTCATCGGCTACAAACGTCCCTGTCTTCTATTTCCCTATCCTCCTCCTCCGCCAAATTAGTCTCTGGTTACTATTAACCTGGCATTAGATCCATGACAACCTTTCTAACTTCTTATGAGGTCCAGGTCATTTTCACATATAGAATCTTGAGTGGTAATAAAAGACGCTCCTGGCCTGGCAGTTTATCGATAAAATTCGCTGGGAGAAGTTTCGCTAGAAAACCTTTGTTTAAAATCTTGTATTTTTTACAGGTAAATACAGCTCATATGAAAAATGTTAAACATTGGTAATCACACTAAAAAGAATCAACTAAATTGTACAACTCAAACTGTAGGACCATGCAAAATTTTCGCCTCATTGCAGGAAAAATCATCCAAAATAAGCAGAGCACAGATAGCAAGACGTTCCCAAGAGAAAGAGAGTAAAAGACAGAGGATATGAATCTTTTTAATAAGGAGAGAGGGGTGGATGGATTGTCTTACACGCACACATACACACACACGCACACAAAGAGAGAGAGAGAGAGAGAGAGAGAGAGAAGAGAGAGAGAGATTGGTGGGGATTTTCTTTCAGAGAGAGAGAGAGAGAAAGAGAAGGGAACCGCTTGTAGAAAGTCTTGCGGAGAGAGAGAGAAGAGCGCGCACGCACACACACACACACACACAGGAATTTCTTACAAAGAAAGGAAAAGACCGTTTCCTTGTATATTTTCCGTGCCATCAGCCTCTGCGCTTAAATGAAGAAATAAGCGACCGAGGGTGATCTGAGCAAGGATGAATGTTCGGTTGTAGACAAAAGTTCGAGCATGTACCTAACGAAATTGTAGACAAAAGTTCGAGCATGTACCTAACGAAATTGTAGACAAAAGTTCGAGCATGTACCTAACGAAATTGTAGACAAAAGTTCGAGCATGTACCTAACGAAATACATTATTTGAATTTGTAACTAAACCGGGCACCTAACTAGATAAGTTGAGAAGTAAGAAGGCAACTCCAGTTACGTATGCAAGTACACAAAGCAAAAATGTCGAAAGTAGCTGTGCAATGGATAAGCACATGGGTGCAT
>NC_089794.1:2960000-3050000 GCF_040412425.1 Macrobrachium rosenbergii
TGGGTGTGGCCGGGCCACCTCGTCGAACGGTCTACCACCGTGAGGAGGTATCTGGATCCGCCTGATGGGGAAGGGCCCGACGACGTCGATGTGGATGTGGCCGGCGGCGCCTGGCTGTGGGAACTCGCCTACCCCGACTGCGTGTGACGACCCACTTTACTGGTCTGGCACTGCAGGCACTGTTTTGCCCAGGCTGTGGCGTCCTTTGCACCCCGTGCCAGACGAACTTTTTGAAAGCAGTTTGGCCGTGGTCCTGCCGGAGGGTGTGAGAGGCCGTGAATGATGTCGAATACCTGGCGGCGGCGTGAGGCTGGAACCAAAGGGCGGGGCTGGCCTGTGCTGATGTCACAGAGCAGGCTGGGGCCTCCGGGGCGAGGTCACGTCCCGCCACTTGAGGGATGTGATGGCGGTGCGGTATGCTGGGGTTTCTGGGTCAGCGGCCTGTTCTCTGGCAAGGTCCTGGTAATCTACACCAAGCTGCACTGCGTTCAACTCGACTCTGGAGAGGGCGTCTGCTACGGGATTTTTCTTGCCGGGGAGGTACCTGACGGAACAGGTAAATTCGGCTATGGCTGAGAGGTGGCGCTGCTGTCTGGAAGACCATGCGTCCCCTGCTTCGTGAAGGCGTGAACCAGTGGCTGGTGGTCTGTGAAGATTGTGAAGGGCGTCCCCTCCAGGAGGAACTTGAAGTGCCGAACTGCGCGGTACATCGCGCAGAGTTCCCTGTCGAAGGTGCTGTAGCGGGACTCTGCGGGACTGAACTTCTTGCTGAAGAAGGCGATGGGCTGGGGGGCGCCGTTGATGATTTGCTCCAGAACAGCACCGCAGGCAACGTTACTGGCGTCTGTCGTCAGCTGGAGGGGAGCCTTGGGATCCTGGTGTGCCAAGGCGGTTGCCTTGGTGAGGGCGGCCTTCATCAGGGAAAAGGCCTGCTGCTGGCTGGGTCCCAAGACAGGGACTTCGGTTGACCTTTTAGGACTTCCGTCAGGGGGCCGTGGTGTCGCGATCCCGGGGATGAACCGCCTGTAGAAGTTTACCATCCCAAGGAACTCCTGGACGGCCTTGATGGAGGTGGGTGTCGGGAACTTGGCTACGGCTGCCACTTTCGATGTAAGAGGGCGGACGCCTGTCGGAGACACCTCGTGACCCAGGAATTCTGCTTTCTGGACGCCGAAGGTACACTTGTCAAAACGGACGACGAGGCCGTTTTCTTGGAGGCGCTGGAGGACTGCTTTGATGTGCCTCTGGTGTTCGCTGTGAGACCTGGAAAATATGAGAATGTCGTCGACGTAGCAGACGCAGAATTTTAGGTCCCCCAGGATGCTGTCCATGAGCCGCTGGAAGGTGGCCCCGGCGTTCCTCAGCCCGAAGGTGGAGAAGGCGAACACATAGGACCCGAAGGGCGTGATGATGGCTGTCTTTGGTATGTCCTCTGGCGCAACAGGTACCTGGAAATAAGATTTAAGAAGGTCCAATTTAGTGAATATTTTGGCCCCGTGAAA
The DNA here is from genome assembly GCF_040412425.1 of Macrobrachium rosenbergii. Taxonomy (NCBI): domain Eukaryota; kingdom Metazoa; phylum Arthropoda; class Malacostraca; order Decapoda; family Palaemonidae; genus Macrobrachium; species Macrobrachium rosenbergii. The sequence continues at coordinate 2,961,503 of NC_089794.1, forward strand.
GGAGGCCGTGAGGTCTTGCATATTGGGCAGAGGGTAGTGGTCGGGCTCCGTTGCAATGTTGAGCCGCCTGTAGTCGCCGCAGGGTCTCCAGGAGCCGTCCGGTTTCTGCACCATGTGGAGGGGGGAGGCCCATGGACTGGAGGCTTTCCTGCAGATGCCCATCTGTTCCATCTCCGCGAATGCTTTTTTCGCCTCCTGAAGGCGCTGAGGGGGAAGCCTGCGGAACTTCGCATGTGTCGGGGGCCCTTTAGTCACTATATGGTGGTATATGCCGTGCTTGGCTGGGGCCCCGGGGACTTGGCGGCTCGGGCTTAAACACCTCAGGGAACTCCGACAGAAGGTGTGCATACTGGTGGGGGCGACGGCGCTGATGGTGGGTCTGGGTCCCGCCGTTAACGGGAGAGACCGGCAGGAGTCGGTATCGAGGAGGCGCTTGCGCCCCGTCGACTAGCAGGCCGAAGTGCGCCAGAAAATCGGCCCCCAGGAGTGGGGTTCCTACGTCCGCGACGATGAAGTCCCAGGAGTAACTCTGGCCAAGGATGGAGATCGACAGGAGCCTGGTGCCGTAGGAGAGGATGGGGGTTCCGTTGGCGGCCGTCAGGAAGGCGGCCGGGTCTGGTGTCTGGTTGCGGTCCTCTCTGGATGCTGGGAAGACCGACTTAAAGGCTCCTGTGTCGACCAGCATCATCCTGCCGGAGACGGTGTCGCGGACGTAAAAACCTACTGTTTTTGAGGCCCTGGGTTCTTCGGCTGCCATGGCGGCCTGTCCTGCTGGCCGCTGCCACCCCCGTTTTTTGAACGGTTGAACGAGCAGGGCGGCAGGCAGTTTCGGGCGTCCTTTCCGAACCACTTGTGGTAGCGACAGAAGCCCGGGGACCACCGTCTGCTGTGGTTCGGTGGACGTCTGTTGGCGATGGCGTTGACGGGCTGCTCTACGTCCTCTTCAGGCTGGACGGAGCTGACCGGCTGTGTGGCCGGTTTTAGCCGCTGTGAAGCCTTGACGGAGTCTGTGAGGTGTTGTGCCGCCTCTATGAGGTCCTCGACAGGCATGGTGTAGGGGTGAGCGATCTGGTTGCGTACTTCCGGGAGGAGTTGGCGAAGGAAGATTTCCCGTATGAAGCTTATCTCCTGCCGCTTGTTTGTGCCACCCAAGACTGGTATTGACAGGAGATCTACGACCATGCCCCAAGCGTCTCTTGGACTGAGGTCGTGGCGTGGATTATTGGCAAGGTCGATAGCACGGGCGGCCCGCTCGGCGATGGGCAGGGAGCAAGCTTCGAGGAGGAACTTTTTTGTGGTGCTGTATGTGAGGGTGTGTGTTTCGGGTACTCGCGAGATGAGTTTGTTGTACACGTCCTCCGGAAGGGCGTTGAGCACTGTGTCGGCCTGTAGGATTTCGTCCGTGAGGTCCGCGATTCTGAAGTGGCTCTCCACCCTGCGCAGCCACATCGATGGGTTCCCCTGCGTAAACGGCGGCAGCTTTACGGTGAGGGCGGCCCGCGATTGTGTTGCCCGGCCGTCGTGTGTTCGGGGCGCTGGTGTGGAGTTGCGGGAGGGCCTCGATGCGGGGGCGGGCGCGGCTGTGATGGGAGGTAGGTAAACCTCGGAGTCCGCGGGGTCCGCGTTTAACTGCATGAAGGAGGGGATATCCGCGTCCATGCTCGCTCCTTTGACCCCTTACTGGAGTGGGGTACTCGCGTCAGTATGCACTTTCGTGCGCCGTGTGGTTCCGCTAGTGACGCTGGTGGGGTACGCCGACGAGAGTCAGCACGCTCAAACGCTGGTTACAGCGCCGTGTTTAGGCCGCTAAGAGCGTTTTGGAGAAATCCTGGAGCCAAGACTGAGTCGCCGTGTGAGTCCGCTAATGGCTCCGGGATACTCCGGGGGTCACCACTGTAAGGTGTCAAAGAAACGAGCAGGTAAAGGTTACTGCTACTTTATTACAGATCCAGGCAGCTTATATTGCGGCCGACTGACGCCGGGCCGTGAGAGACAATGGAATTGACTGTGACCTGAGGTCGAAACAATAAACAATAATATGCAGTGAACGAGTACAAATTACAATACAAAACATACAGAGCTACAATATAGATACAGTCTTGATGCCTGTGAATGAAGAAACATGTGATACACAATGTGTGACATTCGTATAAATACCATAAAGTAAAAATGATTAAAATGCGTGACCTGGCACGTTTTAGGCGTGACTAATTGAGCTTGAAGAAAACGGGAAGTCACCAAAGAAAACAAGCTCAGCGGAGACTTAATTAATGGTGCCGCCGAAACACTATCCTGGCGCCGAATTGGTGACTTTACACTATCAATGATTACAGATACACACACACACGGACGTGTATGAATGTTAACCATGTTATTCATAACACATACACAATGTCCAAGTACATGCTAGCACAACTTGGTATGTCCATCTCTCTCAATGTAGTCAGGCCATGAGAATTAAGATTGAACCCCAATCCCAGCCCCGCCTCTCTCTCTCTCTCTCTCTCTCTCTCTCTCTCTCTCTCTCTCTCTCTCTCTCTCTCTCTCTCTACTGAAAAAGGTTTATACAAAAACTATTTCTCCCCTTCTATTTCTCTCTGTTGACCCAGCACAGTTGTTAGCCATCGAAGAGAGCCTTTTTTTCGTACTGAAGGACGTTTCTCAAACACCGTAGACTTTAAAACGATACCGATACCCTCAACGGGTGTTTGGTCAGGTGACAAGGATACCCCATGCCTATGGCAACAACCAGCATCAAATAAGGAAGATTTTCCCTCAAAGGAAAATAAAACCTATAAAAAAACTGGATTTCACCGATTTGTCTGATACCAGCTAGATTCACTTACACACCTGAAAGAGTAAATAGTGTGTGATATATATATTATGTATATATATATATATATATATATATATATATATATATATATATATATATATATATATATATATATATATATATATATATATGTATATATATATATATATATATATATATATATATATATGTATATATATATATATATATATATATATATATATATATATATATATATATATATATATATATATATATATATAATATAATATATATATATACATAAGTGTGTGTAATATAACTAGTGAACTAGTGACTTGAGGGAGAAAAAACAGAGGGTCTCTCCAGCAAGAAAAAACACAATAGTCACTGTCGTATTCACACTACTAACCTTCTACACCTGCACAGAAAGCTCATCAGCAGTGCATCAACCCCCCAAGACTTACTGCATATTCTCGCGCCTTCCGCGTATAATGCCTTTCAAACTAAGCAAACCTTCCAAAAGCACTGATCCGTCCATTACTTTGGCTAAACTTTTCCCCACCTTTGCGTAACTCCATATTTCTGTCCATTTCAACTCTCTTACGCTACATTTTCTACGCAGGTTCATCAACCTTTTCCCTTCCATCCACATTCAACAACTTCACTTGTCTTAATCCCTCCAGCAGACCAACCTTGGCTTCCTCTGACACTTCGAGTCTTTTCCCAATCTTTTGAACATAGAGTATGTTCGCACTCTGGTATGCTGTCTGTCTCCTTAATTCACCTGTTCTGTGATTGACCTCTCCTCTCATCCACCCATCAACCCTTGCACCCAGAACAATCAGCCACTTCCATTATTCCGTCATCCATATCAAGTTTGACTGCTTTAACTTCGTGGTTTCCTTTCACCCTCATAACCGTATTCTCGCTGACGCTAAAACCTCAACTTCCCCTCTGCCAAACCTTCCAGAATCATTTGCTACTTTCTGCAGTTTCTCTAGATTATCCTAATTAATAGTGTATCATTAGCAAACGTAAGCCATTCCACTCCCCGTTCACAACTGATTTCCTTATCCCACAACTTATTACCCACACCTACTGTCCTTTCATTGATTTCTCGCACCCTCCCGTCTGTACAGGTTTAGGACAGAATGGACACAAAATACATCCCTGTCTCAGACCCACTTTTACACCAAATTGGTCACCATCCCGACTACGTATTCTGACACACCATGGTTCTATCAAAAATCTTTTAATCACTTAAAAAGTTATCGTCTATACCAAATGCCATTAACATCCTCCACATCGCCTCTGTCGACTCAACAAAAACTTTTTCAGAGTCGAGTAATGCCACAAAGTTTTTTCCTTTTACTTTCAGACCTCCCACAAAGTAACTTATTCTCTTAATCCCCAAGGGGGGGATCAAATTCTAGTTAGTGCTATAAAATTAAATAGACAGTTACACATTATATCTTCATCTCCCCAACGAAATATAAACCAAACAAAATTACTTTTCACCTACATCGCAAATTAAGCCTAGCTTATATTAAGTTTTATAGGGTCTTATCGTCCCCCTAAACAATTTGAGCCTTTTCACTCAAAATTTAAATTCAAACATCGTAAAGGAGACAGCCTGTCCCTCGTCCAACCATTCATTCAAGCCTCCAATTAAAAGAAAGCTGACTATGCTACCTTCGCACGGTCAAATTACCGCGGCCCTTTAAATAAATCAGTGGGCAGGCTAGACTTTATAACTAATTCACACAGACATGTTTTTGATAAACAGGCGGGGAAAAAATTTTCCGAGTCCTTCTAAACGCCTCTCCAAGTGCTTAAAAAACAAATAACACTCAAACATAAAAACTAACTTCAATTCTACTTATATAAACATTCTACCTACCACTTAAACAGTAAATGGCATTCTTTACTAGAAAAAGCAAGCACCTTATAAATATACAAAAAACTCAATATTACTTTAACGTTATACCAAGATGGCTGATTTTAAGCCCACCTCAAATGACAACTAACAAGACACTTAACAAAACACCAGATAAGAAGCTCATTCCTCCTACCTTTGATATCGAATTAAACTCAAACCCGACACAAAATTAAATTTATTTAGTAAAGAACCAGATATACAAAGATCGACTAACATATCACCACTAAAGATTCGTTACAAATCACTTTACAACGTAAAAAAACAACAAAATCTAGCTCTCCTTGCTTCGGGACCGCATAACTAACATGTCAATATAGTTCGCCCCTGATACAAAAGGTACGAAAATTTAACACTACTTTACCCAAATTCAATAACAATTCCACCACTGTACTTATTAACTATAATCTTAAAACAAAATTCTACAAAATACTAATCGACAAAATCAATTAATTCTTTATGAAACTAAACTACAAACAAACCCACTTCAATAATAAACAATTATTAAGTAGTGCCTAAAAGGCAATCCCTCCAGCGTAAATGGAGTGCTTAAACATTAGCTACAACTCATACTCCTAGATGCATTTTCCAATACAACTGCTATGTTACTTCTTATCTCACTTTAGAGAATGAGAGCGACGGGCGATGTGTACATATTCTAGAACTACTATCAATCTAACATATTAAAAAAGAAATACAATTAAATCCACCTTCAAGGCCCCATTTCAGGAAACTATTCGTATACAAATATAATGCACTGTAACCCACCGATATCTTTGCCATAGGCTGCACCTTGACCTAATATACTTAACATAAATTAATTTTAATGGCCATATTATTACACCACCTAATAATGGCGGTATACATACTGTTCAACAAGACAAAGTAAGATTATTCGTGGCATATCGTTTAAATGGCAGGTTCCTCTAACTAGACTTGGATACCGCCAAATCCTTTAAATTCCAAGATCATAACTGATACTGATCAAGTTACACGCTTTAAATCTAGTATAACAGGGTATCTAATCCTGGTTTAAATCTAGACTTCAATGGCCTCCAAGAAAATCTGCAAACTTCAGCCTTATTATCGAACTATAAATTTCACCTCTTAACTCTACAAAATAAGAAACCCACAAATACAGATCCTGTAACCAATAACCTTCCATATTTACTCCCAGTCTAACAGCGGATGCTGGCACAAATTTAACTTGAAATTACTGGAATCACTGGATCGAAGAACTACTCCAAAACCAAATACATATACTGAAGTCTAACCAAGCAAATCTATTGACTCTAATTATCTAGCATCTACTTACATGTAATTATTCCTGAAACAGAGGAACAAGCAAGGATCAAACTTTCAATCCAAAATAAGTTTAATATAAACAATAAGCAAACATATTCACTAATTATTAATTATAGAATAATTTATAAACACGTATTATAAAATTTTTATTGACAAGCAATTGCCAACACAAAAGGAACCATACCCCCGAAGTAAGATCGCCCACTCACTTGAAGCCAAACTTTGATAACAATCATTTATTTAGCTATATATACTATAAATTGTAATTAAAAATATATTAACTAATTCCTCTTTAAATTACAAGAAAATTGATTGGACATAAATTGAGTTATTAATGAATATTAAGAATGTAATTATATATTAACAGACATATAAGTTCCTCTTATATATATATACAGTATATATATATATATATATATATATATATATATATATATATATATATATATATATATATATATATATATATATATATATATATATATATATATATATATATATATATATATATATATATATATGTATATATATACATACATATATATGTATATATATATATATATATATATATATATATATATATATATATATATATATATATGTATATATATATATATATATATATATATATATATATATATATATATATATATATATATACTGTATATATATATAAGAGGAACTTATATGTCTGTTAATATATAATTACATTCTTAATATTCATTAATAACTCAATTTATATATTTATCCAGTGATGTCTTACCTCCAAGTATTCTTTTCCAGATTGTAAGTCATACAGTATGTATACCGAAATGAGGTATGATAAATTCGTAGAGTTTATTTAGTTACTAAATCTACAGACACAACCAACCCCGCTTCAGGGAAGCCCTTCCCACCCCCTTCCCCTTTGGTGCCCTTTGGTACTAGTGATGTCTCACCCCCTCAGTATTCTTTTCCAGATAGTAAGTCATATGTATACAAGCTTGAAACACAATGTGTTTCTGAGTTATGCTGGAACATACACACACACACCTGTCAACCATTTCTCTTCAGTTTATATATATATATATATATATATATATATATATATATATATATATATATATATATATATATATATATATATATATATATATATATATATATATATATATATATATATATATATATATAAACTGATGTAAATTATGTTCCAGCATATCAGAAACACATTGAGCAATTTCACCAAGAATCTGAAAAGAAGACAGGGCTAGACATCACTAAAGGGGACCAAAGGGACCAAAGGGGAAGGGGGAAGGGCTTCCCTGAAGGGTTGGTTGTGTCTGTAGATTTAGTAACTAAATAAACTCTACGAATTTATCATACCTCATTTCGGTATACATACTGTATGACTTACAATCTGAAAAGAATACTTTGGAGGTAAGACATCACTGGCACCAAAGGGGTTGGGGGTGGGGTGGGAAGGGGTGACATGTAAAAATAACTGAAAACAACAGATATTATTGTCTAATCTGTAGTTTTTGAGGTCGCTGAGATGAATGGTGACATTCCCGATGCCCTTTAAGAACAGCCCCAATAGGAAGGCGGGGTGAGAAGGGGTGAAGAGCAAAATGTAAAAAATGACAGATATTAGTGTCTACTCCATAGTTTTCAAGGTCGCTGAGATGAACAGTAACACTCCTGATGCCCTTTAAGTCCAAGTTCAGCCCCAATAGGAATGGGGGATGGGAAGGTGTGAAATATAAAATGTCAAAAATGCTGGGCAATGTAACTGAAGCAACTATCTTAACAGGAAAAGGAGAGAGAGAGAGAGAGAGAGAGAGAGAGTTTATCGGGTGTCATTCAGAGTTTTCTCACGCAGTTCTGGGTTGGACAGCTAGTGTGTATACAGGATATATATATATATATATATATATATATATATATATATATATATATATATATATATATATATATATATATATAATGTGACTGGCAATGCCTGAAAAGCAGGTATTCTATAGAATGCCTAGGTAATATATACAATGCCTGAAGTTTTTAGGCAAGGTATGAAATATCTGTGCTGTTACATAATTTTCCTAGGCATTACATAAAATGCCTAGGCATTTTATAAAGAATGAAAAGTACTAATCTGGCAAAGTGCAAAATGAGAAAGGTCTTTTCAAATTAAATGTCTGAAAATGAAACAACGATTAAAAATTAACATGTTTCATAAAGAAATAGGAAAGTACAATAATGTTTCAAAATAAACAAAAAAAAATGAAGCACAGATAATCTGACTGGGAGAACAAGAGAATCACAACTGTCATGACTTGCTTATTGCAACAAGGAAGGTTAGAATGGCATTTTGAATTGCACTTAATTTTCAGTCTTGCAAATATACCTAACAAACCCTTGGCCACTTCCCGTGGACCGAGCAGTAACAACAGATCAAAGAGGTATTTCGTGGTCAGGAACATCTTCAACTCTGAGTAAGCTCTTTGGACAAACAGTGAATTGTGATATTGCATAGAGTTGCTTTAAAATTCCTTGTGCTGTTCCAAGTTGGTAAAAACCATCACCTGTCACATTCATAACTGCCAACAGATTATGCGAGTAGCATGTCCCTTGTCAACGTCAGGGATAGGAACTCGCACAGTGTCTCCCAAACATACAAATTTTTGTCAGAGTTCATTTTAATATTTCTGGCCTGTACTTCCAGATTCGATTTCGATTGTCCCCTACCTTCGACAGCATTCTCAATGTTGAAGTAATTATTGCACAAAATATTAACTCCATAAACTTCCATTTCCCAGGCGCCGCTATTGAGACTACACTATTCTGTACTCTGCCAGTTTGCCTTTGGGCATTGTATAGAATGCCTAGGAAATGTATGAACTGTCATGTATTTCATACTTTGACAGCCGATTTTTGGCATTGTATATATTGCCTAGGCATTCTATAGAATGCTGGTTTTCACACACTGCCAGTAACATTAATATGTAACATATATATATATATATATATATATATATATATATATATATATATATATATATATATATATATATATATATATATATATATATATATATATATATATATATGTGATCTTCAATACCTTTGGCTCTCAAAATACACTAGCAAATTTTCAAATGTGTCCAGGTTTTTTTCACTCTTCAAGAAGGGATAAACAAACATTAAAAACAGCAAATAACTCATGTGTGCACAATTATTCGTTTGTAAACATAGTTTCATGATATTGCCTTGTAATGTGTATACCATTCTATGATTTTGATATATTTACTGTTCTGGTTATAATGTATTATGTGTAATGGTAACTGTTGAAGTATCATATGTACGTAGTGTAATGTCAGATCTCAAAAGAGTTAGTGATTTGGGTAACTTGACAGTGTAATTTAAAATTGGTAATACGTTTTAATAGTAATGTAGTATGTGATCGCAGATTTTGTCCCCTAGCAACATGTGTTCTGTACCTGTGATTTCGTGTCGTGTTCTGGTTCAGTTGTTGTTGCGAGAGATAACGAGTTAACAAGCAACAAAATGGAAATCGGGTTGTGTAAGGTTTTGTCTCTTATGAGAAAAGACGAATGATTTCACAATGTTTCATGTACTGTTCTGCAACCAACTTTGGTTCTTCGTCTTTGTTTTGAAAGCGTGCCATTTGTGGCTGGCCAGTTGCCGTCTGTTTTGATCGTGTCGGGATTTTGTTAAGAGCTTCATCCCATATGATCTTTTGTTCGGGTCACATACGCCTTTTTGAGAGTAAATGCATGTATTTCGATCGATTATGTCATGTTTTGTAGGATTGTGTTGCTCTGATCACGTATTGTTCCAACATCGTCTGATTGTTTCATTTCTAACTGGAGTCCTAAAGTTTGCTCACTCTGATTTCAGAGACCATTAGTGTTGGTTTCCTCTCTCTCTCTTTCTTCAAAAGAGAGAAATTTTAACGCAAAATATTTGTGTGGTCACTGGTATTAATCTTAGCTTTTGAGATCGGAACGTAGGAAGTGTATTTGGTAACGGCGCCTGACAAAAAAGTGTGTTTTGTGAATCTAAAGCATTCCAGATGATCTGCAAAGGTTTTCACAAGCTTGTGTAAGGTAAAGTGAATTTTACTTATTATTACCATGGTGTAATAAGGTATATTAAGAAAATTTTGCCTTAGTAATTTATTATTATTAATAAATCTTTTGTATATTTTTGTGTTCTTGTGTTTGCAATCTCTTGATTTTTCACATTTTATATATTGGTGATTTAACATTTATTTACTTAGCATTTTAAAGGTTTCTTAATAATTTAATATTGCATTCTTAATTTAATTTTCATTTACTAAGATTTTCTTTTCAAATCTTGAGTGATTCTTGATAGTTTAAATTTTGCTTGATTAATTTAATTTCTTGATAAATTGAAGTTTTTGTGATTTAGTTTTGTTTAATAATTTTATTCAAGAATTAATTAAATTTTTTTATTGTTTTCAAGTAATAGTAAATTTTTTCATATTGTGAATTCTAATTTTAAATTTTGAATTTAAGAAAAAATCTTTATATTTAAAATGTTTAAAAACAGTGTTTCATTTATTGACCACCAGTGAATAGGATTGATTGTGTGCACAAGGCAAAGTGATAAACATGCTTTGCTCCTTTAGTTTTGCTGAAGTGAATTAAGCCCAGAGAAACAGTTAAAGTTGTTTGATGGAGTGATGCCCTTTTGCTTTAGTGTGTTTCTTGCTTAACTGTTGATACCTCACACTTGCTTTAATAAACTTAGTTTGATTTTTCATGTGATTAGTAAATTTTTTAAGGGATTACTGTTACCTTTAGAGTACTCAGTGGCAATTTTTATTGTTATGAGAGTTCTGGTATCTGGTTGAAGCAAGGTAAATTTTCGAATTTTGTGATTAGTTGTGTAATAACCAGGTACTTGGTACACATCGTGACAATATATACTGATTCACAGAGCAAAATGGCAATGAAGTTCTATACATCGAAGATTTGCCTGTAAATTGTGGAAGCCACACGTGCTTTAGCACTTGAAGAAATTGATGGAACATCCATGCCAGAAAATCATACATTGTATATGTATATATATACATTGTATATATATACATTGTATATATATATTTATGTATATATATATATAATATATATATATATATATATATATATATATATATATATATATATATATATATATATATATAATATATAATATATATATATATATATGTATATATATATATATATATATATATATATATATATATATATATATATATATATATATATATGTGTGTGTGTGTGTGTATACTGCAATGAGAGAAACCTCTTCTATGCCAACTCTCCCTTCAAGAATTACAATATAAAGTATAAGAGTAAATATTTAACTTTCATTGAATTCATAATAAGATTTATGCTCACTGTTTTTTTTTAGTAGTACAGTAAAGGTTTTGAATAAAGGAGAACGGTGGGTAATTATTCGGCCTTTTTGACATTTCTCTCGCTCAGTCCTTTGGGGGTAAGCTCTAACTTTCCTTTGACTGAGTGATCTGCCCCATGGCCTTAATTCCAGGTGCTGCCCTTCGGAGATTAACCCTTGCCAGCACTGGAGACCAAAAGAGAAAGTTGAGTATGTGGTTCCCACATGGCACCCACATGGTCCGGAAGTATAGAAAATGGACTGACAGTCGAGCGATGATAACGCCACCTGGGATGAGGAAAGACATAAACCTTACGAGGGCATAAAAGAACAACGACGACCTGTGCATCCTCAGGACGCTCAGAGACATTGGATCCCTATCCATGACACTTGCAGTCCTCTTGCTCCCTTCGAGCTGGCCCTTGTTCTTCCCCATGTGGCTGGTCTAGGAGCCTGAGTTACTTTGTGGTGAACTCCTTTTATTATTACCCTCCATCACTGGCGCCCTTAGACGAGGAAACCCCCATCTCCTGAGGAAGGCAATGTACCCGAATTAAGGTTCTCAAAGTCATTCACGTACCCTGTTATTTTCTCGCACTATTTTATTTTCCTCTTCTCAGAGTGACATACCTCAGTGAGATCTGTGTTCATAAGTAAAGTGCATACATTATTAACGTAAGTGTATTAACCAGTGTTGCAGAATCGAGTTGCTTTGGCACCATAAGTGCAACCCCTCAATCCCCTTTCTTTACGCTGTAGGCTCATTAAGTAACCATATGCATTCTCGATTGCAGATAGGAGTGCTTGCTGTGGAACTATTACATCATCTTGCGTGTGCACAGTGGTCTAACCACCGGATCTTCCATTACGGTCCTCTTTGAAGCAGGTCACCCTTGTGTTCCATCATGGATCTTTTCATCTATTGTATATTTGATTGTTCGACAGGACTCTGTTTACATGTCCATCATTATTCCCCATTCTTCTGATCTATGTGTTTAATGTAAATAAAATCAATTAAGTGAACCCTGAGCGCTTACCTGGTAACTCCCTCATTTGAGGAACTAATGTCAGATGCTACCCGCTCCCCCATTGTAAGTTTCCGTGAATCTTCAGTTTAAAAACCATTCAGTGGCCTTATTTCAGCCAAGTTAACCTCTGGGCCAGATCAAAACCATATCAGTATTAAAAAATAAGCCGTTTCGCGAATGACGGTGGCTCCTGTGACCCAGATAACAGTTAAATCATATTCACACTCTAACAACTGCATTAAGAACGAAACCCTGTAAGGAAAACTTCCGCAACATAAGCTGCTTCATATCCATACAGAGAAGGTTCCTCAGCAGCCCAATTAACTAACCTACGCTAATTGTGCCCCATACTTTAATTAATATTATTATTCAGAACTTGAACCCTATTCATATGGAACAAGTCCACAGGGTCCATTGACTTGAAATCCAAGTTTCCAAGGAATATGGCGTTTGTTTGAAAGAAGTTACAGAAAGTAATTGGAAATACAGAAAGAAGAGATCCGTTATTAGAAAAGAAAAAAAAAAATAAATTAACAAACTGATGAATGAATACATAAGAATATAAATAAATTATTAATAAAGTACAATGAGAATTGTTTTAGGGCAATAATGCGTTGGATCTTTGCTTGAACTTTTGAAGTTCCAACTGAACAACGTCCGTAGGGAGACTGTTCCACAGTCCAACGGCGCGAGGAATAAAGAACCTCTGGAACTGAAGAGTACGACAGCCAGACAAATTTACTGCATATTGGTGCTTCTGCTGTTCAGCAAATCTGTTGGTCTCGGCAGGAAAAGAGCATCCGGTATCTAAGCACCCATTATACTTGCCTGCGACATGATAACAAACTGTAGCGATAAAATCGTTCAAAAAGAGTCACTAAAAATATCTGCTGTAAAATCGTGCCTTCAAATAATTTTTTTCCCCGTCGATTCGATCAGTCCCACGTAGTGACTGACCTTGAGGCAACTAATCCCGATCTCGGCGTGACACGCATGAGATTTATACCTAGCGAGAATAAAAACGCGTTTGAATTTATAATATTTTATAAATATACACATACATACATATACATATGTATATATATACATATATGTATATATATGTATATATACACACATATATCTTTCTTGTGGTCAGGTGGGTGACAAGACCTCATTCAGATACTCCGAAAGCGCGTTTGATTCCTGCTACGGACGTAGGAATTGCTTCATATACTTCCATTTATATCCCTGATTTTGTAGCGACAAGCGTCTCCAAAAAGTATGACGAATTCGAGGAGTCAAGAGAGCAATGAGATTATTGTAATTAAACACATACACAAACACAATATATAATATACTGTATATACAGCATGTATATGTATATGTATGTATGTATATGTATGTATATGTATGTATATATATATATATATATATATATATATATATATATATATATATATATATATATATATATTATATTATATATTATATGTATGTATATAATATATATATATATATATATATATATATATATATATATATATATATATATATATATATATATATATACTGTTACTCAATCCTCTTTTTTGCATCCATATGCGACACACAACGGCCTACTATCTAACAAATATTTAATCCACCGCTTAGACTAACAGAAACAAAGTGTATTTATTTACGATACAGACTGAAACCATTTCTCCCTCTCGACGTCAATGTCGGGTTCTTGCCTGGCAGCAATCATTGCTGGAAAAGCGGAATGCTACAGACCGGGGCGCTCCTATAAGTAAAGCAGGCCAGTAGGGAACAAAATTGGAGGCAAAGAATAAACTAGACTATACCAGAAACAACACACAAAACTCAAGATAAATATATTAAGTAGGAAAAAGGGTCATGCGGTTGCTCAACAAACAAAGGCATTTGCACCCACTTCGAACTCCAGAAATTCCAACAATTCGAATACGTAAGTGGAAAGATCATTCTAAAGGCTGGTCACAGCTGGAACAACCTAATCGGATAACAATGCTAGAAACTAGCACCTGGACCTGCAGTAAGGAATCTGTGGAATTCAAATCACTTTCAACAATTCAAGAAGAGGGTCAACTGCTGAAGATCAAACCCAGAATGATGTTTAGGATGCAGCAGAATAAAAGGATAGACAAGCATCCAAACATCTTGAAAGACTTTCTCAGCATCCCAGATTTTTAGCAGTTGAAGAAGAGATGGAAGAACATGTTTCTCAAAGTGAATTCTAAATCAAGAAAGACATCTAAAATTTTAAATGTGATCCAAGTAGTTAAGAGACTCTGCCAATGAAAAGGCTCAGGTGATGGGTTTCCAGAGTCCTACAGCTACGAACAATAACATTCAACTTTGAGTGTTAACAGTGTTCAGCTTATTCCCCATAATTTGGACTGTGCCCTCATTTTAACAAAATCTCTGTTAAGAGAATGAGTAATTTCGAGTTTATCATCAGGTGGGACTGCTTCAGCAAGCAACATTTTCTGGAAGCAAAATCACATACCACGCGTACATCGTAAAAAGAAACAAAATAATTATCATTATTCCTAGGCACACATCCATATGCATCATTTATTACTTTGCACGCATCTAAAAATGATCAGTAAGTTGCTAGGGAGGAGTGGCCGTGTGTGAAGGCAAGCGATAAAGAGGAAAGTGTCCAATGCAGATAAAAAAAGAAGTCAACAAAAGGAAAACACCGCGTGCACACCTATAAATAGCGACTGGTACACGAAACAGTTAAGTGTTCGAACATCTAGGTGAATGGTAAATCGACTGCCTACTTCTGTATCCAATCCAAAAGACACATGTTCCAATTCTAGCTGGGCCAGATGCAGTAACCTATAATACCCTTTGGATGCAAGTTATTCCCAAAGAAAAGAGAATTATATATTAAGGGGTATATGTGGCTTAGTATTTGCGATATATATATATATATATATATATATATATATATATATATATATATATATATATATATATATATATATATATATATATATATATATATATATATACATATACATACTTACATACATACACACACACACACACACACACACACATATATATATATATATATATATATATATATATATATATATATATATGTATATATATATATATATAGTGTGTGTGTATAATAGACTACAAGGAAAATAAGACCACGGAGCGGAAGATCTATCGCCTTAACTCTAAATCATTCTCCGACTACCTGCATCGATAGGAAAAATGACTACACAGGAATCTAGGTTTTACCAGAAAAAAGTAAGATTAAAGAAATTTAAAACCTTTTGGTGTAGACAGTTGACCTTCAGATGAAGCACAACTGCCTTGGAGTAGCTGAGGTACCGGATCAGCCAAGGAGACGCTAAGACATTTACAAGAATCACTTATGGTCTGCGCTCTAGATTTCTCTGTTAAATCTCCCTCGGACGCCTTGTGCAGAATGGAGTCAAAACTATAAAGATCTGGAATTAATTAATATTATTTTCACTTGTCAGATGTATCAGTGTAGACACCAAGATGTTTCTAGAAACAATATTTTTACATCTTGTTATTATACTACAAGAGGTCCAATCAGTTGTATGTGTTTTTCTTTTAGATTAACAAACAAAATAAATCACAGTCCATTCATGGAATTTCATAGACATTGTTGTTACTCTGTTGAAGACAATTTTTTCTAAGTATGTTTTTCTAGTGTTGCTCTAAGACAATATTGCAAAAGATAGCCCATTATCCCTAGTTTTTTCATATATATATATATATATATATATATATATATATATATATATATATATATATATATATATATATATATATATACAAAAAAACTAGAATGAACAGGTCCCGTCTATTAAATTCACCCCAAAAATGAAAATAAAAAGGAAAGATGGTTGATTGCCTTGTTTAGGTTTTATTATTATTAGACGTGAACATTTTCACATTACGTACAAAAAGGAACATATAACTGAACTTATATGAATTATTTTTCAGGACACCATGTTAATATAAAAAAGTATTCTTTTTAAAGCGTCTACAAGCATTACTTATTTTCAGTCCTGAATTCCTTCATAACGAACTAAAGAACTTTAAAAAATAGGTAGGGCTTACGTTATCCAGCTCTTATTTTGGACACTTGTACATTAGCACTGTGAAGACATTTTACAAGAAGTAACAAGAAGACAAAATTACTACAAACAACCTTTTTTTGTCTTATTTTATCTACTTTGAGCCCACTGAATCAGTGATGGAAATATTTAGTGTAGATGTAAACTTTTCACATAACGACACTGCAAAACACCTGCACATAAGAAATTGCCCTCACCATAGCAGTAACGTTGCTTCAACAACAGCAAAATTTTTACGTAATTTGTATTTTTCCTAATACACAAACCTGAAGTTCTATACACGGAACGGACGTTTAACTTTTTGATACGGTTGTTAACTATCAACAGATAGGAAGAGGCCCCGCCCACCTGTCAGCATGCACTCCACTTTGCCTTCCGGCCCAGCTACCAGAGTGAGTCAAGAACGTGAGGTTTGTGTTAAAAAAAATAAAAATTACTTTAAAAATGCGCTATTTGTTCCTACACAAATACAAACCTTTGTTCTTGTGTACTCTCTGAACCGACTGGTTTGCTCTACCCACCTGGAGAAAACCTTCCTGGTCTGGAAGAGCAGAGAAAGGTATCCCCGCCTCGAGATCTTGAGCATGTTGCAACGGTGACAGGAAGTTTATTTAAAAAAAAAAAAAAAAAAAAAAAAATTGATCTCGGAATACTTGGTCTCTAAAATCTGGTCCTGGAAATTTCGGTCTTTTTTTTTTTTTTTTTTTTACTAGTCTCAAGCTTTTGTAGGCTACTGCAAAGTGCTCTCTCGAAATCGATCACCACTTCCTTGCGATTTAAATTTGGCATTGGACCTTTAGTTTCATAAAAGCTTTATCATTTGTAGCTTTTGTTTGGTTGGGTAATAGTATAAATGCACTAGGAAAGAGTTTCCCCTGTTTATTAGCGTGTATCATCAGCACTTTATACCATCCATTTGGAGAAACTTTAAAAGTATCTTTAATTAACCAGAAAGAACTTGGCAGATCATTACGTCCTTTGTCTGAAGCAAACATTAAAATTCTTTTGTCGCCGTCCATTCCACTGTCTCTTTGCAAAAAAAAAGTTGACCTCAGTCAAAACACGAAAGATTTGAGGCACTTCAATCCAGCACGAGTCAGAGGCAACGGAGGTGCAGCACCGAAAGCTTTCTTCCCGTTATCGACCTTGAAACCGTTGGTAAAGTCGATATTTCACTTCATGCATTTTATCAAGTTTATTAACAGTATTCGATAAAATCATTCTTGCGCTAGATGATTCGCCGCTTTGTATTTTACACTTCATTTCTGATATAATATTTCGAGCTTCTACTTTGTCTGATGTAGGTAGTAAAAGGGAAATGAGTGGCGATTTTATTAAATCGCATTTTCACCATCCTGAATTTTCGTTTGCACACGACCACTGCATGTTTTATGCGTCTCATGCTGCCAAAATAATCTCGTTTTGTTAGCACATGATATATGAAAGTCATACATGTAATTATCTTCAGCAATAAAGTTTTATTCTCCTCTTTCCCATTTAACGTACTTTGTTGACACTCTTATGGGTATTGTAACTGAAATTGGAAGTTTTGATAAATGATGGTGTCTCGTGAGTTCAACTGTTATAGTAATAGTGCCTAGTTTTGTTTATGAACTGACAAAAGTTTTCTGTTAGTGATTTTTGTTCAACTGTTATAGTAATATAACTGCCTAGTTTTGTTTATCTGAAGAACTTTTTGATACCAAGTTTTCTGAGACCAAGTTTTCCAGACCGAATATTCCTAGCACTGTTGCAACTACTAGACTTCTGGGTGTAAAGTCATGGAAGAGCAGAGAAAGGTATCCCACACCTCGAGTTCTTGAGCACATGGGATGCAACTACTATGGAAGAGCTTCTGGAATCCTGTGTTCTTGAGCAAATGTCATGGAAGAGCAGAGAAAGGTATCCCACACCTCGAGTTCTTGAGCACATGGGATGCAACTACTAGACTTCTGGGCGTAAAGTGATGGAAGAGCAGAGAAAGGAATCCTGCACCTCGAGTTCTTGAGCATATGGGATGTGCTACACGGGTATAAAGTCTGGAAGAGCTAGGCTTCCCACACCTGGGTGCACATGGGATGCAACATGGAAAAGTGATGGAAGAGAAAAAGGTACCCCGCAACTCGAGTTCTTGAGCACATGGGATGTTGAAACTACTAGACTTCTGGGTGTAAATTAATGGAAGAAAAGGTATCCCGCACCTCGAGTTCTTGAGCACATGGGATGTTGCAACTACTAGACTTCTGGGTGTAAAGTAATGGAAGAGCAGAGAAAGGTATCCCACCTCAACATATGGGAAGTTGCAGCTGAGTTCTTGAGCACATGGGATGTTGCAACTACTAGACTTCTGGGTGTAAAGTAATGGAAGAGCAGAGAAAGGTATCCCGCAACTCGAGTTCTTGAGCACATGGGATGCTGCAACTACTAAGTCATGGAAGAGCAGAGAAAGGTATCCCGCACCTCAAGTTCTTGAGCATATGGGATGTTGTGACTGCTAGACTTCTGGGTATAAAGTAATGAGTTTGCTGTCTCATTACCTAGTGAAGGCTGAAAGAACCAGTGTGTGTGTGGAGACAATAAAATATGCTATTAAAACCAACAACTTGTTTCATTCTTTCCCATCTCCATTTGTCTAGGGAGAGGGGGCTCCTTGCATCTAATCACTCTACAAACAAAAGATGATGTACAGGATAATCCTCATAGCATAACTCATCTGAAATCCTCATCTGTCTGGCATGTGGAAGAGCAGAGAAAGGTATCCCACACCTGGTTCTCACAACCTGACTCTCTGCCTTAAAGCGAGAGAAAGGTGACCTGAGTTCTTGAAAGGGATGTTGCAGCTGCTAGACCAGTCACTTAAGACAGTAAAGGTATCTCTCTTGCTCACTACTACCTTAGATGAGATGCAACCTACCCCCTTAGGGGAGCTGGGTGAACTACACAACTTGTTAGGCAGCCACCACAGGAGCCAAGGAAAATGTGTCAACGGACTTGTGTGTATCACCCTGAAGACAGAATGAGTTGAATGTTGTCTGCTGTGACCATACCCCAGCTTGTAACACATGTTGAACTGACAGGTTCTTGAGCATATGGGATACTCCTGACACTGTGTCAGCCCCACACCTCGGTTCTTGAGCACATGGGATCCAGCTCGCTAGATAAGGCATGATGCAGAGAAAGGGAATGGACACATTTTCTTGGTTGAGCCAGTACTAACAAAGAGGTGACGACACTCAGTCCTGAGATGTGCAACTACTCTCTAAAGCAATACACTAAGAAAGGACATAGCAGCATATGGGATGTTGCAGCTGCTAGACTTCTGGGTATAAAGTCATGTCCAGATCACTACCAACAAAATCCTCTTGGGAGGGGACCAAAAAAGACTCAAGTCTGATGTCAGGGACTGATCGGTTCTGAGTCACTGTTACAAATTCTGGGACAATGCAACTACTGCTTCTAGGCGATGGAAGAGCAGAGAAGATCCCCATCCCCATCAGGTGCTTATCACCAACATCAACTCTCTTTTCTTGCACATGGGATGCCAGGGAAAGCAAAGAGAGAGAACGGAATCAGTCTTGAGGGGATCAGAACCCTGTCTGAAGAACAGAGAAAGGTATCCCACACCTCGAGTTCTCTTCTAAAGGCCAGTAAAAAGTATAAGTCAGGCTCCTCAGAAAGAGAGCCACATCGCACTTAAGGGGGCCTGAATTCTCTGGGTGGGCAAGACTGTTATATGCTTCTGAGGAGCATGGAGACCTCCCATGTGGAAGAGAGATCAACTCCTCTTAACTTAAGGACTTGGCTGAAACAGAGCTGCTTCTCTCGGTGAACAAAGACAAGAAAGTCCACTACCTGATGCAGAGTTGGGGTGCTCTTGTTGGAAGAGATATCCGTCAATGACACCAACTAGACTTCAGAGGACAGTCAGTTTGCTGTTTCATTACAGTGAAGGCTGAAAGAACCAGTGTGTGTGTGGAGACAATTTCTGAAATCTCCATTTGTCCAGACACTAATCAATGTGATGCGGAGAAAATAACTCATCTGAAATCCTCATCTGTCTTGCATGTGTGCTTCCATGGCATGGTGATACCTCTCTATGTGCAGCTGATAGAGTAGGCTGTGCCATGGAGGAATCTCTCTTGGGACCTTGCAT
Organism: Macrobrachium rosenbergii; assembly: GCF_040412425.1. Classification (NCBI taxonomy): domain Eukaryota; kingdom Metazoa; phylum Arthropoda; class Malacostraca; order Decapoda; family Palaemonidae; genus Macrobrachium; species Macrobrachium rosenbergii. The sequence goes on from NC_089794.1 coordinate 2,982,276, forward strand.
AACAGAGCTGAGTTGAAGGTCTGGACCATACCACTTGTAACATGTGGCCATTTTGGTGCCACATGTGTTGACCATGAAATTCAGGGTAATCAGCACTGATTGATTACCTGACAGAGCCAGAAAGAGATCATGTTCTTGGCTACTTTTCTTGATTGAGCCAGACTGTCCCATGGGTGCTGGAATGTGTCCTCCATAGCAATAACAGCCATAGGTCCGGCAATATAGAACAAAATACTGATGTTAGGGAAGTCACTGTTACAAATTCTGGGACAAGCTCGAATGCAACAAGATCCCCATCCCCTCAGGTGCTTATCACCAACATCAGCTCTCTTTGCTGAAGCCAGGGCAAAGAGACCTATACTTGTGAGAGGTGCTAAAGAAAGAGCAGGAAGACAAGTACTGCTAGTTTATTGATGAGGCAACCCGCTTACAAAGCGGCGTGCGGACGTCGGCGTATATGCAGACATCAGTACAAAATTTACAAGTGACCCGAGGTCAAACTATTTCTCTACACAAAACAGGACAGGTACATACAGACAACATAATGAATAACAACAGCCGACTGGACACAAAAAATACTCTGACACATATACTATGTATAAGGGCAAATGAACAGGTAATAAATATATAAATCACAATACTGATAATAAGGTTGTGTAAGTGCGACCTCTGGTCAGCTGTGAAGGCAATGTAGAAAATGGGAGGTTCACCATAGAAAACCTGTTGAGCGGGGACTTTACAATACTCCCCCCACAAGAGGTAGGTAGCATCTGATCAAAGCAGGTATCTGCTGGGGCAGCGGAGAGAACCGCGCCTTCTCGATGCCAGCTGGGGGCTGTGTTCGACTTCTCCAGTGCCCTGCGGATGGGAGTGTTGGGTTGCTCTCCTGCCCGGACCCGGGGCCTTCGGAGGGTGCCCACAAGGTTTTCTTGCGGGCGGGGTGGGCTGAGGGGGCGCCACCTCCTGCAGGGGACTTTGGGAAGTGCCCCCAACGTCTTCCTCCAGGAATGTGGGCTTGAGGTGGTCTACCGACACCTGGTCGTCCTTCCTGTGGACGGCCACCCGGAATGCCTTCTTGTTTCTCTCCAGTACGAGGAAAGGCCCCCTGTAGGGCCTGGTTAAGGGTGGGTGTACAGCATCATTCCTGACGAAGACATGGATGGCGGAGGCATTAGCGGAGGCATGAAGGGAGACATCCTGTCTGTATGTGTCCACCAGCAGGGGGCGAACTTCCCAACCCTGTCTTGGAGCCTCTGCATTGTTAGGTCATCTTGGTCCTCCATGATGAGTTCGCCTGGGACTACGAGGGACTCCCCGTAAACCTTTTCTGCTGCAGATGGGTTGTCGTTGGCTCTGGGGGCAGTCCTCAGCCCGAGGAGGACCCAGGGCAGCTGGTACTTCCAGTTGTCAGGCGGTGCAATGAGCCATGAGGGACGCCTTCAGGGACCTGTGGAACCTCTCCACCATTCCATTGGCTGCGGGGTTGTAGGCAGTGGTGGGTGGTCCCCAGCAGGCGCGCCAGGGTGGTCCACAGCTCGGACAGGAAGGCTGGGCACCTGTCCATAGTTATATGGTCTGGGACACTGAACCGGCTGATCCAGCTGGAGAGAGCCTCAGCACACACACTGGAGGTGGCTTCTTCCATGGGTGTTGGTTTGGGCCACCTGGTGGAGCAGTCGACGACTGTCAGAAGGTATCTGGCTCCTCCTGATGGGGGAAGAGGACCCACTACATCGATGTGGATGTGCCCGAAACGTCTCCCCAGCTGGGGAAAGCACCCACCCCCTATTCAGTATGCTGCCCTACTTTGCTGGCCTGGCACTGTATGCACTGCCTTGCCCAGGCCATTGTGTCCTTCCATATGCTGTGCCAGACGAACTTCTCCACCAGTAGCCTGGCCGTCATCCTGCCGGAGGGGTGGAACAGTCCGTGGATGAAGTCGAAGACCAGCTGACAACAGAAGGCGGGCACCAGTGGGCAGAGGTAGCCAGTGCTTGCGTCGCTCAGCGACGTGATGGTGGTGCGGTAAGCTGGAACCTCTGGGTTGGCGGCTTGTTCCCAGGCAAGGTCCTCGTAATTGATCCAAAGCTGCGCTGTGTCGATTTCGATCCTCGAGAGGGCGTCGGCTACCGGGTTCTTCCTGCCGGGGAGGTACTTGATGGTGCAGGTGAATTCTGCGAGGTGCCGCTGCTGCCTGGAGGACCATGCATCCCCCAGCTTTGTGAAGGCGTGGACCAGCGGCCGGTGGTCCGTCGAAACTGTGAAGAGCGTACCCTCCAGGAGGAACTTGAAGTGGCGTACCGCCTGGTACATGGTGAAGAGTTCCCTGACGAAGGTGCTGTAGTGGGACCTGGTGGGGCTGAGCTTCCTGCTGAAGAAGGCTATGGGCTGAGGGGCTCCGTTGATGACCTGCTCCAGGACGGCCCCACAGGCGACATTGCTGGTGTCTGTTGTTAGCTGGAGGGGGCGTTGGGGTCCTGGTGGGCCAAAGCTGTTGCCTTGGCAAGGGCGGCCTTCTCCAGGGAGAAGGCCTGCTGCTGGTCGGGCCCCAAACTAAGGTCTTCGGACGGCCCTTGAGGATCTCCATCAGGGGACCATGGTGTGCGCGATCCCGGGGATGAACCTCCTGTAGTAGTTGACCATCCTGAGGAATTCTTGTACAGCTTTGACAGAGGTAGGGTGGGGGAACCTGATGCAACGGCCTCCACTCGTTGTCAGGAATTCAAACCTGCACTTGTCGAACCTGATGATGAGCCATTCTCCTGCAGGCACTGCAGGACCTTCCGGATGTGCCAAAGTTGTTCCTTGTGGGACCTGGAAAAAATTAGGATATCACTGACGTAGTAGATGCAGAAGTTCAGGTCCCCCAGGATGCTGTCCATCAGTCTCTGAAAGGTCGCCCCTGCGTTCCTCAGGCTGAAGGTGGAGAAGGCGAAATCGTAGGACCCGAAGGGCGTGATGATGGCAGTTTTGGGGATGTCTTCTGGAGCTACTGGTACCTGGAAATATGATTTTAAAAGATCTAGTTTTGAAAATATTTTGGCCCCGTGGAAGGAGGCCATCAGGTCTTGCATGTTTGGTAGAGGGTTTTGGTCGGGCTCTGTAGCGAGGTTGAGCCACCTGTAGTCGCCAAGGGTCTCCAGGAGCTGTCCGTTTTCTGCACCATGTGAAGGGGGGAGGCCCATGGGCTGGGGGCCTTCCTGCATATGCCCATATGCTCCATCCCGGTGAAGGCCCTCTTGGCCTCCTGAAGGTGTTGTGGCGGAAGCCTCCAGAACTTTGCATGTGTCCGGGGGCCCTTTGTCTTGATGTGATGATAGATCCCGTGTTTGGCGGAGTCCCCGGGCACCTGACGAAACTCAGGTTTGAATACCTCCGGGAATTCTTTCAGGAGGGAGGCGTACTGGTGGGGAGCGACGGAACAGACTGTGGGCACCCTGGGGACCGGCGACAGAGGCAGGGACTGGCAGGACTCAGTGTCCACCAGGCGCTTGTGGCTGACGTCGACTGCCAGTCTGAAGTAGGCCAGGAAGTCCGCACCCAGGAGCAGGGTCCTAACGTCCGCGACGATGAAGTTCCACTTGTATCTCCGGTCCAAGATGGAGACTGACAGGAGCCTGGTGCCATAGGAGAGGATGAGGAACCCGTTGGCGGCCGTCAGGGAGGCAGCCAGATCTGGTGGGCGCTTGCGGTCCTCTCTGGAAGGCGGGAACACTGACCACATTGCCTCTGTGTCGATCAGCATCATCCTGCCGGAGATAGTGTCACAGAAGTCGAAGCCTACTGGTGTGGGGCTCCTGGGTGTTTTGGATGCTGCTGCCATGGCGGCCTGTGGGGGTGGCTGCTGCCTCCCCCGTTTTTTGAGTGGGCGAAAAGGCAGGGGCTTCACAATTCCGGGCCTCTTTACCAAACCTCTGATGGTAGTAGCAAAGCCCCGGACTTTCCTGGTGGTGGTGGCCGCCTCCTGGCAATGACGTTGATGCACCCTGTGGCGGGGTCCCCTGGCTGGAGGCAGTTGATGGGGTGTGCAGGCGTGGTTGCCCGCTTCGCCGCCCCGTGGAGTCAGTCAGCTGCTGCGCCATCCTTATCAGGTCCTTGACTGACAGGGTGTAGGGCTCCGTAATCTGTCCACGGACCTCTGGGAGTAGCTGCCGCAGGAGGATCTCCCTCGACAGGCTAATCTCTTTGTGCCTGCCGCTGCTATCCATCTCGGGGAGGAGGAGGTGGTCCTGGAAGGCATGCCACGACTCCAAGAGGTTCATGTCCTGCTGGGGGTTGATGGTGAGGTCAAGGGCGTGGGCGGCCTTCTCGGAGACCAGCAGGGAGCAGGTCTCGACAAGAGTGGCCTTTAATTTCTGGAAGGTGGCAGGGCTCATGTTTGTCGTCACCCACGGGGCAACCTTCCTGTATATCTCCTCCGGTAGGGCATTGATAGCGATGTCCGCCTTCAACACCTCGTCGGTCAGGCCTGCCACCCTGAATTGCCCCTAACCCTGTAGAGCCAAGACGCCGGGTTCTGATGGGTGAACGGCAGCAGCTTTATGCTGAGGGCTGCCCTCGTTTGGTCCATCAGGAGGGGCATCGTGTGGTGAGTGGTAACTGCATGGAGGAGCACGCAGGTTTTGGTGTGGAGGAGGGCTTGAGAGGGGGTTGCTCGAGGGAGACATCTGCCTTCGAGAAGTTCGCAGTTATTTGTATGTGGGGGGAATGTCTGCATCCATGCTCATTCCGCACTCTCACTTGGAGTGTGAGGGAACACTCGCGTCAATACACGCTTGGGAGCGTGCCGTGTGGGTCTGCTAATGACGCCAGTGATTTGCCGATGAGGGTCGATAATGCCCGAACGCTTTGATAGAGCGCTGTAGTTAATCCGTTAGGGAAGTGGGTTGGTTCATCGGGCAAAGACTAAGTCGCCGTTTGGGTCCGTTAATGGCTCCGGGAACCACTCCAGGGGTCACCACTGTGAGAGGTGCTAAAGAAAGAGCAGGAAGACAAATACTGCTAGTTTATTGGTGAAGCAACCCGCTTATAAAGCGGCGTGCGGACGTCGGCGTATACGCAGACGTCAGTACAAAATTTACAAGTGAACTGAGGTCAAACTATTTCTCTACACAAAACAGGACAGGTACATACAGACAACACGATGATTAACAACAGTTGATTGGACATAAAAAATACTCTGACACATATACTATATATAAGGGCAAATGAACAGGTAATAAATATACAAATCACAATAATGATAATAAGGTTGTGTAAAAGCAACCTCAGGTCAGCTGTGAAGGCACCGTAGAAAATGGGAGGTTCACCATAGAAAATCTGTTGAGAGGGGACTTTATATACTCAGAGCTCCCTAAACCTCAGAGTCTCTTCACAATGCTTTTGGGGATAGACCACTCTGTCTCTATCACCTGACTCTGGCAACTGAGCTTGTCTGCTGCTAGGTTCCGAGTACCTGGAATGTACCTGGCAAACAGTTCTACCGAGTGAGCTACTGCCAAATTGTGCACCTGCACCAACCTCTGCAGCTGGGAGGACACCAGTCCCCCTTGCTTGTTGATATATGCCACTGCCATGGTGATGTTGCTCATCAGCACCAAGGAATGCCCCATCACTCAATCCCAAAATTCCTGAGAGGCCAGAAATACAGCCTTCAGTTCCAGGATACTGATGTGGTGGTGCCTGTCATTTCAGGTCCCACACACCTGAAACTAACAACACCTCCAGTTGTGCACCCTCCCTGTCATGGGATGCGTCAGAAAACAGAGGCATTTCTGGAAGGGGAGTACCATGTGGCACTCCTACTGTGAAGTTCTGTTGTCCAGCCACCAGCTTAAATCTCTTCTTACTTCCTTGAGGACAGGAATAAGAAAGAAAGGAGGGTCTCTTGTTAGAGACCAAAACCCCTTCATCCTCCACTGAAGGGAGCAGAGGTGGAGGCACCCATGGGGACCAGCTTCTCCCATGACGACAGGTGACCCAGACTGACCTGGCACTGCCAAGCAGGTTGTTCCTGTCAAGACAAGAACTTTGCTACCTTCCTGAACTTGCTGATGCAAGAAACTGAAGGGAAAACTCTCACTGCTGCGGTATCTATCAGCATGCCCAGGTACTTTAGCCACTGCTTGAGGCAAGAGATCCAACTTCTCAAAGTTTATCACCACACTTAGATTGTGACAAACTCGAGGAGGCAATCCCTGTCCTAAAGCAATGTGGCATTGAGCTTGCCAGGACTAACCAATTGTCCAGGTGCCTTAACAGGTGTATCCTATGCAAATGGGTTCCAAGCAGAATTCAGCATGAACACTCAAGTGAACACTTGGGGGCTGTTAAGAGCCTGAAACAGAATGCCCTGAACTAGAACACCATCACCCTGAGGGTAAAGCAGAGGTACTTCCATGAGGACTGATGAATGGGTATTTGAAAATACTCATCCTTAAGGTGCACTGCAAGCATGAAGTCACCTTCACTGATGGAATCTAAAACTGAAGGAACTGTTTCCATCTTGAACTGGGTCTGGTGAATGAACTGGTTCAATAGAGAGAGAGGTCGATGACCAGTCTCCAACTGCTTGTTGCCTTCTCCGCCAGAAACATACAGCTGTAAAACCATGAAGGCTGATCCCTCAAGACTTCTATCATGCCATTCTACAGTACTGCATTACCTCTTCTCAAAAGGCAAGATCCTCCTGCAAGCCAGGAATGTAAGTCTGGAACTGGATCAGATCAAGAGTGAGGGGTGGCAGAAACTCGAACAGTAGTAGATAGCCTTCCTGCAGGACATCCACCACCCAGGTTTCCACTCCACATTGCTGCAAAGTTGCCCAAAGGTTGAAAGGCACCACCCATCCTCTTCAGCAAACTGGGAGTAATGCCACCCCTAGTGTTCTCCTCCCTTATTCTTACCCTTGCCCCCTTCCTAGAATGGACAGGGGATGGGGCTGAAAGGGAAGCAGCTGCTTGTCATTTGCTACAAGGGAGAAGAAGGCTGGGTTCTTCTATGAGGGGCAGAGAAAGTCGGAACTTTCTCTGGCCCAAAGAGGAAGGGCCAGCCCGACCTGAGGGTTAGGCTTGAAGTACCACACGAAGACCAAGAGGTCTTAGACACTGCCTGGTGGACAAGCTTGTCATTGTTCTTGAGCTGAAGCCTCTCCACTGTGGCCTCCACCTCACTACAAGGATAGAGAGAGAAGGATCCCAGTACTGGTCCATTCCTGAATGCCACTGGTTCAACAAACCTTGAGAGTTGAGACAGAACCACATTTTTCCTCTTCAACACCATGTTTGCCCACAGATTTGCTGTCTGGTAGGCAAGGTAGGTGATGGTCCTACCTCCAGACAGCATCAGCCTCTCAACAGCAGCATCTCCTCAGGTGTTCACACTCCCAATGAGGATGCAATCATGGCTACTGTAAGGGACCAGAAATTGACCCAAGAGACTGTGTGGAGTGCTGACATGTGAGTTGACTCCAGAGCCGCTGCCTCCACCTGTAAGAGGGCAACTCCCTCTCCACAGAGACGGTCAGGTACCAACCCAGGAAAGAGATGAGTCAAGTCCCAGTCCACCTGCTTGGTTGGCAAAGGACTATCCGAAGGAATAATATATTCCTCCTGATGAGCTTGAGGTGAAGGAAGCAACTTACTGGACTGGCTGGACTGGAGAGAATCCTCTTGCCCAAAACCAAGAGAGTTCACCTGGTCCAAACTCCTGTCGGCAAGTCTCAACCATGGCAGGCAGATCAGAGCCCTATATTCCTTCATCGTAGGCCACAGTCTCTTTCTCAAGACCACTGAAACGAGGCATAATTTTAATGATCCCAGCAAAGTGCCTCTGCAATTCAGGGGTGTCCAAGTCCTGAGGCACAGGACCCTCCAGTCCCTCCAGTTCCCGGTCCTCCTCAAGTTACTCTCTCTGCAGGAGAGGGACATACACCAAAGCCCCAGGTGTTCTCTCTACAACCTGGGCATATGACCTGTACGGTCCAAGGACCAACCCAGGTACGTAAGCCTCCATGGTGGGACTGGGATGGGATTGAGAATGGTCCCTTTCCCAAACCCTGGTCCTGTCTGGTTCCCAGAAAACCCCAAGGAAGTGGAGGGGACAGGTGAGGGACTGAATGCACCCATGCCCAGCTGGGCGATGACAGGCCTTGCCAGCTGAGTGAGGCCACAGGCGGTCATCAACCTGTGGTGACAATGTCTTCATGGGTGGGAGAGAGCAGTCCACTCAAGTGAAAGTGGGCAGGGGCTGTCCCTTGAGTATGACCCAGTCTGCTGAAAAGCCAAAGCCTCTACTGGAAGGAAAGACTGAGTGGGGGGCCTTCTCTTGCTAGGCTTGGGTGACCAGGCTGGGCGGGCTGAGTAACTCTCCTAGGACCCCTGCGCCACTCTCTCTGAAGAGTGGGAGTGAAAGAGCACTTGCTTGCTCATGTTTTAACTTCTCTTAATGGGCTGTGCTGGCAAATGGGCCTGGGTCTGTAGACCAAGAACCACTGCCAGCCAAAGGTAGGTGTACTACCAGGAGTGGTACTGGTATGCTGGGGTTCTGGAGAACCCCGAGCAGCTGCACCCTTGCACTCAGCAATGGGTGCAGTGGTACACATGGTACTCTAGTGAGAGTCCCTTCAGTCCTCTCTGCAGCAGAGGACTGACTGCTGAAAGTCCAGCAAGAGTTCCTGCTTGCAGAGGTGGCAGAACTCTTCTTCTTCAGCTTACTAGCTTTGGAGAAAGAATGGGAGGAGGTGACAATGCTCAATGACAAAGATGAAGATGAAGACAATGACAATGTCTTTCTTCTCCTCCTCTTCCTTGACTCTTCTTCTTGCCAAGCACAGCCAAGGTCAAAACCAAAAAGAGTGAGTGGAGGAGGACCTCCCCCAAGGACATAGTTGAAGGGAGCATTTAGGGACACATCACCGATGAGATGTGGGGAGACACCAAGGAGGTGGGGGCAGTCAGGGAACCAGTGGAGACTGACTGTCAAAGTTGTCACGGTCACAGTAGAAGCAGTCACAGGATATCCCTTCATTGCCTTTGCATGGTCTGTAAGGGACATCATGCTAGGCTCACCCAAGATGCCCAGGGGGGCCACTGATCCCTGAGCCTCTCGTCCTCCACTATACCTGAAGCAAGAGTCAGGTCAGACAAGAGCTCTTCCCTTTGCCTCAAGAAGAGTGTCCTCCAGAGGACAACTCTCCCAGAGAACAAAGAGACTCCAGGTGAGAAACATGACTAGGCATCCTCCCCCACAAAGTGGCTCTCACCAAGCACTCAGCAGGAGTCAGCAAGGGGAAAACTACTACTTTGGGAGTGGCAAGAGCAGCGGGAGTTTGGCAGGAAGAAAAACAGTACCAAAGAGGACTTTTGGTGTCACTGGCGGAGTACTGCTATCTGATGACATCCTGGAAACTTTCCATATCTTCTTCTTACTAGCAAACCTCACCCACTGTTCACATGGCCAGACATGGCACTCTGAACAAGGGCTAGAATGATTACACTCATGTCTCTTGCAGGAGATGCAGAGGGTGTGTGGGTCTACCTTGATGAAGGAGAGGAACCTATTACAAGGTCTGTCTTTCCCTGAACTAGGCCTGAAAACAGAGGCTTCCTCACTGAGGTGGATAGCTTAATTGATTGAGGGTTTGAGGAATTTTATTTCAAAGAAACCTCACAATTAAACAACAAAATATCAAAAGAACAAGAAAGCATAGGAAAACCAAGCGGCATGTTGGGCAGAGAGTCCTCAGAGACATCTGTACACGATGTTGGAATGAAGCAAAATGGCGTGTTTACAGACAGGAGGGCGGGGCTTCCCTGTACCTGGCAGTAGTTAACGACCTTGTCTAAGAGTAAAATAGCCTTTCCTGCTGGCGTTTGCAAACTAAACCCAAATGTAAAGAACGAAGGTTTGTATTTGTGTAGGAACAAATTCTGTTTATGGACTGTGATTCATTTTGTTTGTCCACGACAAATAAGGAATTAAATTTCAGAATAAATCAACATAAATATTCAGTTGAGACTGGCCCAAAGAAAAATGCTCAAGTTTTATAGTTACAAGGAAAATTACAGAGTTGATTGATCCTGTAGTAGTATGATAACAAGGTGTAGAAATACTGTCTCTAGAAACAGCTGCTTGAGAGACTAAAATTTAAGTCCAGATCTTCATATATACTATTGACCCCGTTTTGCACAAGATGTTCGAACGAGATTTAAGAGAGAAACTTCAGGGCTATCAGAAATTCTTATTACTGTCCTTTGCCTTTCCTTAGTTGATCCAGTACCTGAGCTAATCCAGAACAGCTCTCCTTCATCTGAAATTCTACTTTGTATGCAGTCAGATAGTTTTATGTCCGTTTAATTTTAATTTTAGTCTTTTTTTTTGGTAAAACCTAGTTGTCCTGGTAACCCTTTTTGCTTTGTTTGTAGTTTGCTTGAGAATGCCTTAGAGGGAAGGTGAAAGATCTTATCCTACGTTGTCCCACCTTCCTTCTGGCAATGCACAGTACTCTTCTTGGGCTTTATATCAAGTTTTAAATCCCTTAGTAAGATTATATATATATATATATATATATATATATATATATATATATATATATATATATATATATATATATATATATATATATATATATATATATATATATATATATATATATATATATATATATATATATATGTATATATATATATATATATATATATATATATATATATATATATATATATATATATATATATATATATATATATATATATATATATATATATATATATATATATATATATATATATATATATATATATATATATATATATATATATATATATATATATATATATATATATATATATATATATATATATATATATATATATATATATATATATATATTATATTTATAAATATATATATATATATATATATATATATAAATATATATATAATGTAGATATATAATATTTATTATATTATAAATATGCTGTTCGACCTCCCTTCCTTGTTACTTAGTAGAATAATAAATTAACCTTTATTGAAGTAAAGGGGCAGACCATGTAGGATGCCCGCATGAGAGAAGTTAGGCGGGAAACCCAGGGTTGTTTTCCAAATAACTTACACTCTCAGCCAACGGACGAGAATTTTAGCTTAGAGGGCCATAAATCAGGGATAGGTTTTGCTAGGACAAACCTTAGAGGTACTGTTACCACAGCTTAATCTCCTCTGACCTGTGTACTGGCGGGTCTATTGTCATTTCAGGTCAGACCCTCTCATTTTCATTGTTCAAATTTTCCTCTCTTAAACAGTCCCTGACTAAGAAATCATAGTAAAACATATCCGATTTATGAAGTCATATATTAAGTACAATTATTGTTGTCTAGTAAAATCACATATCTTCCATGGTGTTAAAAGTACTATTCTGGATATGAGATTCATCTCCCTGTGATTAAGTAATGACAAGTGAGAGTTTATGCAGTGCAAGATTGTTATCTGAATACACCTTTTTCAGAAGTGTGTATGCCTTAGGCCTTAACAAAATCCTCTTGGAGAAGAATCCACACCATCAGTGCCAAGAAGCCTCATTTCGACGTTCACTGCAGTCGACTGCCTTATAAAGCGTTTGAGAGGCATATTAATCTGTTGCGTTCATGTCTAATTAGCATTGGCGTATTTTTGTCTAGATTAGGACTACTTTTTTTGAGTTGCTGTTAGCTACTATAAATAATCCATTTCCTTTTTATTTTTACTTTTGTTGAAACTAGTCTTCCAGTAGGTTTGTTGAATTAATTCATGGGGATACAAAAACCTGTTCCCTGTTAAACTAGTTTTCAGCTGGTGACCTAATCTATTCAGTATCTGTCCTTTAGAGTTTAATTTAGTCTTAGCTGACAGAATTACATGGGTCTTAGGTAAAGCAAGGTGATATAAACCCAATAAAGTAAGTAATAAACTGATTAGCCGACCGACCCATGTAAATACAGACACACACATATATATACAGTATATATATATATATATATATATATATATATATATATATATATATATATATATATATATATATACATAATCATCACTTTACGCCCCAAGGTGTTAATTTCATATAAAGTACTTATATACTGTATATATCTTTTAAAACTTTTACTGCTGTTTCAGTTGATTATTTAAAACTATATTATAATATACATATATATATATATATATATATATATATATATATATATATATATATATATATATATATAATCATGAAGCTACAAATGTTGCTTAAAATCAAATCCACGCTGCCTCGGGAATATCCCCGATGGGGAATTATTACTGAAGGGGAATTTATAAGTGATAAATGGACGGGCACTGCTGAGTCTCAATCCCACGACACAGATACTCATCCAGCAACTCCAGTCGACGTTCTACCCACTGAGCTATCAAGAGAGGTATAAGTTAATGCCGAGTCTGGTGTACTTTATTTACCTGTCGAGAGCAGGGAAATTGTACTTAGCTTCGGCATTAACCCACCTCCACCATGATAGTTCTTTGGTGCGTTTGGAACATGCAGCTCTGATAGCACTGATAGCTCAGTGGGTAGAGCATCGACTGGGTTGCTGGATGAGTATCTGTGTCGTGGATCTCAGTGTCATTTACCACTTATAAATTCCCCTTCGGTGATCGAGACTGGATTTTGAGTGCCATAAAAAAGAGCTCCATTTATCACTAAAGTACACCAGACTCGGCGCCAACTTCCCCTCTTGATCATAGAACGTCGAGAGTTGCTGGATTCCCCATGGGATCGAGACTCGGCAGTGCCCGTCCATTTATCACTTATAAATTCCCCTTCGATGATAATTCCCATCGGGGATATTCCCGAGGCAGTGTGGAATTGATATTAAGCAAAATTTGTAGCTTCATGATTGTATATAGATCATGATTGTGATAAAACATTTCACATTATATATATATATATATATATATATATATATATATATATATATATATATATATATATATATATATATATATATATATATATATATATATATATATATATATATATATATATATATATATATATATATAGATCACAGTGTGATAAAAAATTTCATATATATATATATATATATATATATATATATATATATATATATATATATATATATATATATATATATATATATATATATCATGTGATAAAAATTTCACATATATATACTGTATATATATATATAATATATATTTATATATATATATATATATATATATATATATATATATATTTATATATATATATATATATATATATATATATATATATATATATAGAATGGAATATGAAATTTAGGCCAAAGGCCAAGCACTGGGATGAGTGAGGTCACTTGACCGTAAAAAGGTTTTAAAGGTGTAAAAGGAGGAAGACTTCGTAGTTGCACTATGAAACAATAATTGTTAAGAGAGGGTGCAAAGTAAGATGGAAGAAAGATCATATGAACAGAGGTACAGGAAAAGGAATGAAATGAGTTGCTGGTAGCTGTCGAAGGAACCCTACTAAGAACCTTGTATACTTAGCCAACAGTGCACCGCGTGAGATGCATAGGTGGCACCACCCATCTACGGGGCAAATACAATATATAATGCTGTCTCCAAACTCTTTCAACTTGTCGAAAAGAATGTATTTATAGTTTGGCTACTTCTGTAAAACTGTGTTATCGGCTGGGCGAAGAATATCTATTTAAAATTGCTCTCTCTCTCTCTCTCTCTCTCTCTCTCTCTCTCTCTCTCTCTCTCTCTCTCTCTCTCGTGCGCGCACGTTCATTTTCCTTTAAAAGTTTCTTTTACGGAGTAGACACACGTTACCCAACCATCACTAAAATATGGTTCACAGAACCAAAAGTCCCACAATCAATAGTCCAAGGGTCCCAAAAACAATGCTTCTTGACAAAACTGGTGCAGTCGTTTCCCAGTCTTTGGCACACACACTGAAACATCATTCATTTGTCACGGTAACGATGGAACGAGGAGGTACGGGGCGGAAGTAACTGGAAAGGCCACCTCAGTGTACTACTCCGCTCTGACCCACTTGAGAGTCGGGACCAAACGAGTTACAAGCATAATTTACACGGGCGTTAGCACAATGCGCTTCCTTCAATACATCCCAATTTCCTGCAGAATCAGCTACACACGCATTCATTTTCGGGACTACACGAGTTAACTACATATACAAAAACACTCTGAACGAAGGGCATCCATAATTTTCTGGCAATCGACCCCCAGGCCATGTGAAATAAACAAATAAATAAATTTCCTTATTTATAGGTGTGAATACCCTGCCCCTTCTCCTTTATTGCTGTTGTTCAGTGAGATTCATTTTACCTCTGGGTTTCTGTTATTCCTTCTTCAATTTCTATTTTTTTTCCTACGCTGACAGTACAGTATACGTGAAAATAATATAATATTCATAATGAGAGAAACTTCTTAAACTGTTGAACACGTTAAAAAGAAAAGAACATTGGCGATTAGCCTCGTGCAGAAAAGGTTGGTGTTCATTATAAATCTAAGATACTCTTGTTTCATGTCACAGCTTCAAAACTTTGTTTCCCTCGATGATGAATTAGAACTGAACAGCAAATTCGTTACATTTTGATGTTTTCTTAAAGACGTTTCTTTACTGTCAACCCCCTGAAGTCGCCACAATAAATTCTGTACTTAAGGCCCGTATTTAGTGTAGATTTTGCAGCATACAGATAAATATTATTCGAGTTGCTGAAATATAACAAAATCGAACTCAGCATACCAGCCATGCATCTATAAGCCGTAATTTAAATTCATTGTATTTTTATTCCTTAGAAAAAAAGTAGTTTTCCTATTTCATAGCCCCCTGTAGATAAACGATATATTTTTTTTTTTTTTTTTTGTGGGGACGGCAATGTTTACCTGCACACAATTTCCAGGCCCTAGAATCAAGGGTTTAGGCACACTGGATGAAGCTGGCCATATGCCAGCACGGAGCCTTGTAACGGGGCAGCCAGTAAATCTAGGGACTAAACCGATTAGCTATACGTATACACCGGATGATCCACCATCAAGACTCAGCGAACCTTCTTGGCTCAGCTGATGAATAGCTTACTGAATCATAATTTCGATTTCACTTAGGATTTTCAGTGTTACCTTTTATGAACAAAAGGGTGATATCAAATGGTTTTTCATTCAAAATAACTAGTGTACGTATTCTCATTAATGGTCTGAAACTTTTATTAAAACATATAAAAATGTGCAGAGGATACAGATGCAGAATACAGACCAGAGTCCACGCATAATGTGACTAAAACAACCTTCCCCAAATAACGGACACTTCTATCAACCCGTTCTCCAAAACAAGAATCACAGCCTATTATTTAATTAAAGCCTTTCCTGATTTGAAACTTGGTATTCGGACCAACTTTACTTGTTTTCTGTTGTTGCAAAGTAAGCCGGGATACATGTCAGCACGGGCTCTTGAGCCTGGGACAGCTCTCATGGTGCAAGAAATTGCCTCTGAAATATGCTGCACAAGGGCCCTGGAACACAACATCAAAGGCAACTTCACCCACCGGATGCGGCTGTTACGAATACTAACCGAAGTTGTAATTTAAATTCTACATTTGATTCTAATGAACAAAGATATGAATACATCTTCCTCATGGCCGTATGAAAAAAAAAAAAACTAAAAGGAATATAAGAATCGAAGGGTTAGATTTCTCGTAACTGTGCAAAAGATATTCATCATACGTCTATGGAAAGACGGCACAAGTAACGCGTAAGTACTAATATCGCGCATTTTCCTCTAATTGTAAATTGTAAATCATTGCCATGTCGTATAAATAATTTGCTAAATTGCCGTGCCATACAAACAATACGCTTTGAATTAATGAGTCTTTGTCTAAAAAAAAAAAAAAAAAAAACCTGTTCGAGTGGTAAGAGTACTTTTTGCGCCAAAACTCTGGTTGTACCCTAACGGTACGAGAACGGCTGCAATTCTTTCATCTTTGTAGAATAATTATTTTTTAGGGCCGCAAGCCAGTAACTTTCGTTCTTGCTAATATAACAGTTGTTGTCCTGTCTGTGTTTTTCAGTAGTTTTCTATACTTCGTTTTACGACTGAGATGAGGCTAAAACGACTTTTATCACCTCAGTTTGATAGGTGCAAAGGACTTACGCGAATGCCTTTCCTGGAATCCAGTTTGTGAGTTAAGAAGTCAATGCTCCATGGGTATTAACTAATTTACTGGACTGCCCGGTATTTTGCCCATAAAATGGGACAGTTTGCTGGAACGTCGCTAAAGAAAATGTGCTTTGTGTTGAATTAACCTGTGGTATACTAAGCAATACAGCGCATGGCTGGAAAAAAGCCAATATTTCATGGTGACCTAACAGTAGTAACAGAGGGTCAACGAACGACCCGTCCGAGTGACAACCACGAAACCGTCCTCGGAGAGAAAGCGGCATCTTTCAAGTTTCTACACAGGCCAGTGTGAAGACATTTATAGATAGAGAACGTTTTAAAATTGGTTCTTACAAAGAAGTTAACAAACGCGAATAGAGAAAGAGAGCATTATACTCGACAAGTTATTTTACAGAAGAATTCTTCTAAGTGAAAGTCGCCTTGCCTCTGGAACATCCATAACAGCAGGTTTCGCTTGAGGGGAATAAAATTCCAAGTCATCTTGAGAGAAAGAGAGAAAACCTGAGTTTTTCGTGATACTGAATTTCTCTCACAATGCCCATATAAATCTAACAGTAATATATATATATATATATATATATATATATATATATATATGTATATATATATATATGTGTGTGTGTGTGTATATATATGTGTAGATGTATACTATATATATATATATATCTATATAGATATATACTATACTCTCTCTATCTATCTATCTATCTATATATATATATATATATATATATATATATATATATATACATACATACATATATACTATACATACTATACAACAATATCTATCTATCTATCTATCTATATGTATATATATAGATATATATATAGATACATATATATAGATACATATACATATATATATATATATATATATATATATATATATATATATATATATATATATATATATATATATATATATATATATATATATATATTACACAATACGAGAAGGCATTTGACAGCATCCACAGACCAGTCTTACGTCACTATGGAGCTCCCGTTGAATATAAAGAGAGAATCGAAATTAGCCCTAAAAAAAGGAGATAATGAGTTAATGTTGGTGGGGTGTTGTCAAGAGATTTTACAGTAAATAATGGGATGATACATGAGAATTTCGTGACACCTTTGCTGTTTGCTTTTCTCACAGACTGCATAATAAACGGAGTGGTCGGAGATGGGAGAGAAGGTTTAGACTGGAGTAACGACACAAAGTTGCCAGACCTGGAATATCACATGATGGCGTTTTAATCATCACAACACAAGATTTACGAAGCTTGCTAAACAGAACGAGACTGAAAATAAATTAAAATAATAGGTAAGTATGAGGACAGAATATATGCAGAAGTATGAAATGACGTTAGATGAAGAAAGGATTAACTGAGGTTGACGCTTGCAGATACTGAGGAACAATGATTTCTAGTATTCTTCAAACTAAACTTATCGCAAGTCATCCACGTGTAAAAGGCTTTCTAGTTTATTGAAATGAGGGACCACGTTCCACCTTCCAAGGGGAGATGATTAAGAGATATTGGAAATAGGATGCAGTCATCCAAAGTCCTCTCGAGAAATACAGAACCAGAAATGAACATCTGACCCGGAAGGATTCTTAAATCACTCACTCGATTCTACTGAGCTCAAACCATGACCCAAGGAAGAAAGAGCGCCGCAATAGGGATCTAAAATTTTAAAATGGAATACTCAGGAAATTAATATCCCAGGCACAGCAGGCTCTGGTGAACAACTTGGGCTTTTATTTTAAACATGTCTATGGATCTTACCCCTTTTATGTCGACAGTACGACATAGCGCAAAGCTCAATGCACGCACGCGACCACATTTGCACTTTCAGCATTTCATACAAACCCACACAATAGAATGAAGTCGCTTGCGCAAACCGTAAAACAAATTGCGAACAGCTCACTCACAGCAAATCAACCCATTTTCGCACGAACTGATTTGATGGCCTTGCTTGCATTTTTGCGCACTGTTTTTCTCACCACACTGACGCTGTTTCACTCTCTTGCTTATCACTCGACATCTGCGACACATACTGCAGTGTTCACCTTTCTCAGCTGACACAAACACTGGGTCTTCCTGGATTATTGTATTTGTACTTGAATGCGTTGAAAAATTACCTCTGCATCTTGTGTTAAAAATGAACAATTATGACATGAAAGATGACGAACAAACGAACAAAGCGATTAATGAACAAGAGTAACATTACTCTAACTGACCTGGGCCTACAAAGGACACTATTCAGTTATCAGGGGACCGTAGGCCAGCTCCTCCAAACAGTTGTATCAAGATGCCCAGCGCCAGAGACCGTTTTCACTCGGTCCCACAACACTGATTGGTAGGCTCGTCAAAAAATAACAAGAACAAATTTATGATACAGAAAACCTCCGAAACATCTACGCCTGGAAGTTCAAATAAAAAAAATCCACGCTATTTAAATCAGGCGACTGAGAGATCTTGCTTTTTTTTTACATGGCGATCGGGTGTCATAAACAAAAGTCGAGGGCACTTATATACATTACCTATACTCTAATGATCGTTTACTCAAATAGAAATGGATTCCATCATTTCAAATGTAAAGGCACACGGTCGCTTTCAGTGGACTATATGTAGAAGTGTTACAATCCTTGTGGATAAATGCTGCCTGCCCCAATCGCGTGACGCACAGTTCTTTATGCAACGACGGCTGGTCTCGAAATGAATCGGATACGCTGCCGGCCGCGGTGACGCCAGGACCCTTTTCTCTTGTAGTTCTCGGAAGGATCACCTGCCCGGGTCATGAGTTGCCAAATGCCTGTTTCCTGCGTGTTAAGTTCACTTACTGAGAAAGCAGCCAGCAAGTTTACGGTACAGAAAATTAGACATGTATCATTCTTGACTTACCTCTCATTTAATACTATCATATTACAAAAGTATAGAAAACGAGAGGTTGCTTGCATTATTAATAGACTAAAAATTAATTACTTCGTCACACTACAAATAGCTAACTGGCATCGCACTCTCGGAGGTGAAGTTACCTTGACCGTTTTCACGTCACTATATCATGTACACTAGTTGGAGAGAGAGAGAGAGAGAGAGAGAGAGAGAGAGAGAGAGAGAGAGAGAGAGAGAGGTGCGCGTAATATCACGTTTTCAGCTCTCCAAAAACTGATGTATAGAAGTTACATACTGTATAACAATCATTAGTGACAATCTCTCTCTCTCAACTCTTCGCAGTTTTCGTAACGAGTGAGGACAGTTGGAATGGTAAACGAGGACAGTTTTGCATAGTAAGTGAAAACAGCTTTATCTGGAAAGCGGAAGGTTTTTATAATGAAGAAAATGAAGTTAGTGTTATGATTAGACGAAAAATGTTCGCGGTTAATGAGGATAGTTTAATATGATAAACCAGGACAGTTTTACCATCATGGTAATGGTAAACCGAATGAAGACAGTTTTGCATAACTGTAATTTTCGAATAAAAAGAAAACAGCTTTCAAATGGAGAAAGCTTTTACGATTAACAAAGTCTGTTTTTCGTAAAAAACGAAGACAGTTTTGGACGACAAACAAAGATAACGAAATAGAATAATGAAAACTGATTAGCTTTACAAAAGAACTTTGTCTGTAATATTTGAAGATCGTTCTAAATGAAAAAGTCTGTCTTTTCGAGGCTGTTATCTAGTGATATACAAATGGATTTTCAGTTTAAAAACAAATGCTGTTCAGTCTAACTGATAAACAAATAACAGGTTAAAAACAAATGCTGTTTGGTGACAAACAAATCATTTTCTAATTAAAAACAAATGCTGTTCAATTGGCAAACAAATATTTTAAACAAATGCTGTTCAATGAAGACAAATGCTGTTCAATTTGTGACAAAAAAAACTACTTTTTCCTGGTTTTCTGGCTAAAAACAAAAAATTGGTGACAACAAATGAAAAACAAATTGGTGACAAACAAACATTTTCCTGGTTAAAAACAAATGAATAAATGCTGTTCAATTGTGACAAACAAATAGTCTTTCCTAATCTTTTCTGGTTAAAAACAAATGCTGTTCAATTGGTGACAAACAAATACTCTTTTCTGGTTCAAAACAAATGCTGTTCAAATGGAGATAAACACACACTCTTTTCTGGTTTTCTAGTTAAAAACAAATGTCTGATTTTTCCTGATTTTCTGGTTAAAAACAAATGCTGTTCAATTGGTGACAAACAAACACTTTTTCCTGGACTGACAAAAACAAATGTTGTTCATACAAACTAACATTCTTTTCCTGGTTTTCTGGCTAAAAAGAATGCTGTTCAATTGACAAACAAACTCTCTTTCCTGGTTTTCTGAAAAACAAATGCTACTTGGTGACAAACAAACACTTTTCAAAAGAACTTTCTGGTTAAAAACAAATGCTGTTCATTTGAAAGCAAATCGTTCTAAATGAAAAACAAATGCTGTTCAATTGGAGGCAAACAAATACTTTTTCTGGTTAAAAACAAATGCTGTTCAATTGGTGACAAACAAATAATCTTTTCTGGTTAAAAACAAATGCTGTTCAATTGGTGACAAACAAATACTCTTTTCTGGTTAAAAACAAATGCTGTTCAATTCAGTTGGTGATAAACACACACTAGTTAAAAACAAATGCTGCTCAATGACAGACAAACGAACGCTCTTTCCTGATTTTCTGGTTAAAAACAAATGCTGAATACAAACAAACACTCTTTTCTGGTTAAAAACAAATGCTTGTTCAATTGGTGACAAACTAACATTCTTTCCTTTTTCTGGTTAAAAACAAATGCTGTTCAATTGGTGACAAACAAATACTCTTTCCTGGTTTTCTGGCTAAAACAAATGCTGTTCAATTGGTGACAAACAAACACTCTTTCCTGGTTTTCTGGTTAAAAACAAATGCTGTTCAATTGGTGACAAGCAAATACGCTTTCTGGTTAAAAACAAATGCTGTTCAATTGGTGACAAACAAATACTCTTTTCTGGTTAAAAACAAATGCTGTTCAATTGGTGACAAACAAATAATCTTTTCTGGTTAAAAACAAATGCTGTTCAATTGGTGACAAACAAATACTCTTTTCTGGTTCAAAACAAATGCTGTTCAATTGGTGATAAACACACACTCTTTTCTGGTTTTCTAGTTAAAAACAAATGCTGCTCACTTGATGACAGACAAACGAACGCTCTTTCCTGATTTTCTGGTTAAAAACAAATGCTGTTCAATTGGTGACAAACAAACACTTTTTCCTGGTTTTCTGGTTAAAAACAAATGTTGTTCACTTGGCGACAAACTAACATTCTTTCCTGGTTTTCTGGCTAAAAACAAATGCTGTTCAATTGGTGACAAACAAACTCTCTTTCCTGGTTTTCTGGCTAAAAACAAATGCTGTTCACTTGGTGACAAACAAACACTCTTTCCTGGTTTTCTGGTTAAAAACAAATGCTGTTCAATTGGTGACAAGCAAATACGCTCTTCTGGTTAAAAACAAATGCTGTTCAATTGGTGACAAACAAATACTCTTTTCTGGTTAAAAACAAATGCTGTTCAATTGGTGACAAACAAATAATCTTTTCTGGTTAAAAACAAATGCTGTTCAATTGGTGACAAACAAATACTCTTTTCTGGTTCAAAACAAATGCTGTTCAATTGGTGATAAACACACACTCTTTTCTGGTTTTCTAGTTAAAAACAAATGCTGCTCACTTGATGACAGACAAACGAACGCTCTTTCCTGATTTTCTGGTTAAAAACAAATGCTGTTCAATTGGTGACAAACAAACACTTTTTCCTGGTTTTCTGGTTAAAAACAAATGCTGTTCACTTGGCGACAAACTAACATTCTTTCCTGGTTTTCTGGCTAAAAACAAATGCTGTTCAATTGGTGACAAACAAACTCTCTTTCCTGGTTTTCTGGCTAAAAACAAATGCTGTTCACTTGGTGACAAACAAACACTCTTTCCTGGTTTTTCTGGTTAAAAACAAATGCTTTCAATTGGTTTTTGCTGTTCAATTTCTGGTTAAAACAAATGCTGTTCAATTGGCAAACAAATAAAAACAAATGCTGTTCAATTGGTGACAAACAAACAAATGCTGTTCTCTCTTTCCTGGTTTTCTGGTTAAAAACAAATGCTGTTCAATTGGTGACAAACAAATACTCTTCTGGTTAAAAACAAATGCTGTTCAATTGGTGACAAACAAATACTCTTTTCTGGTTAAAAACAAATGCTGTTCAATTGGTGACAAACAAATACTCTTTTCTGGTTAAAAACAAATGCTGTTCAATTGGTGACAAACAAATAATCTTTTCTGGTTAAAAACAAATGCTGTTCAATTGGTGACAAACAAATACTCTTTTCTGGTTAAAAACAAATGCTGTTCAATTGGTGACAAACAAATACTCTTTTCTTGTTAAAAAAAAAAAAAAAAGGGCTGTAAGCTGGTGATAAACAAATACTGTTTTCTGTTTAAAAGCAAAGGCTGTTAACTGGAGGTAAACTTATACTCTTTCCTGGTTAAAAAAAAAAAAAAAAAAAAAAAGGTTGTAAGCTGGTGATAAACAAGTACTCTTTTCTGGCTAAAAATAAAGGCTTTTAACTGGTGATAAACAGATTCTCTTCTCTGGTTAAAATGGAAGGGTGTTAACTGATGTTGTTAAGAAAATACTCTTTTTTGGTTAAAATCAAAGGCTGTTAACTAGTGATAAACAATACTCTTTCCTGGTAAAAAAAGAAAAAAAAGGCTGCTAACAGGTGACAAATATTCTTTTCTGGTTAAAAACGAAGGCTGTTAACTGGTGATAAATAAATACTCTCTCCTGGTTAAAAACGATGGCTGTTAACTAATGCCAAACAAAATACTCTTTCCTGGTAAAAAAAAAAAAAAGGCTGTTAGCTGGTGGTAAACAAATACTCTTTTCTGGTTAAAAATGAAGGCTGTTAAATGATGGTTATGAAAAAATACCCTTTTCTGGATAAAAGCGAAGGCTGTTAACTGGTGATAAATAGGTAGGTACTCTTTCCTGGTTAGAAACAAAGACTGTTAACTGGTGATAAACAAATGACTTTTCTCGTTAAAATCAAAGGCTGTTAACTAGCGACAAACAAATACCCTTTTCTGGCTAAAATCGAAGGGTGTTAACTGGTGGTGATAAACAAATACCTTTTTTTTTTTTTTAAAAAACGAACGGGCTTCAAGTGACGAACAAAGGCTTCTTTCACAGAAGATGCCTCCCAGGATTCAGACTTGGTTTAAATGCAGACTGTTTCCACGCGACGATCTTCAGGGCAGAAGCACTGGTTTATAAGCAATATGAAAAGGGTGTTTCAAGTTATGATCAAAAGCAGTTTGCAAATGATAAATCCCTTCAGTTTGGAGGCATCGCTCTTTTAGTGATAAACAATGGTTGTTTCAAGCGTTGACAAAAGGCAGTTTTCAAGTGATGACCTCCTTTAGGATGGAGACATTGATTATAAATGACAAGTGAGGGCTGCTTCCAAGTGATTATTCCCTTGAAGAAGGAGAAATTATTTAGTGAGTGATACGCTAAGGCTGTTTTCTGGGATGGAGACATTGGTTTATAAATGATAAAATAAGGCTGTTTCCAAGTGAAGAACAAGGGGTGCTTTCAAGAGGCAACCTGTTTAGGGAGGAGACATTGGTTTTTAAGTGATAATCATAGACTGCTTTTATGTGATGACCCACTTCAAGACAGAGACATTGGTTCATAAGCAATAAAGGAAGGATGTTTTCAAGTGACGACTCCCTTCAGGATGGAGACATTGGCTATAAGCAGTTAATTGGTTATAAGTAGTTAATGAAGGTTGTCTTCAAGTAATGACGAAATCGAAGGCTGTTCCCAAATTATGACTGAGGGTTGGTTGCAGGTGGCGAATGAAGGCGGTTTACAAGAGAAGCATTACAGCTGTTCTGGAGTTAAGAGTGAAAGAAGTTGCTTAACATTTTCAAGCAAGGAGATTTTGAGGTGATAAACGAAAACTGTACTTAAATTATTAGCTTTCCTTGTTAAGTGGTAACATTTTTTCCATGAAAAAGATTCTCACAGATACTGAAGGATGATATTTATTTGTTTATTAGTTAAGAGATCCATATTCACACACACACACATACATATGTATATATATATGCATGTATGTATGTATATATATATATATATATATATATATATATATATATATATATATATATATATATATATATATATATATATATATATATACAGAGCTAAGAATCTTTTATTTACCAAAAAAAAGTACGATCTGTTATTCTGTCAGCGTTATATCCGTTTACATCAAGGATTTTCGTTATATAAACGACGCTAATATCGTTAAATACACTAAATACCCTTTACTTACCTTGATACTCTCTAACTTGGAAACATCTGTAATACTTCAGTAGACATACGAGTAATACTAAAATTTATTCACTAATATTATAGCATATATATAATATACACATATACATGTAATATTATAAATACATTTATATGTACACATATATAACATATATATTATTTATATACACACACACACACACACATATATATATATATATATATATATATATGTGTGTGTGTGTGTGTGTGTGTGTGTGTGTGTGTGTGTGTGTGTGTGTGTGTACAGTATAAACATGGATAGAAAGAAACAGTAATGAAACTGCACATATGGACCCACAGCCACTTGCGGTGAGGTTAGTTAACTATTGGAAGGCAACACTAGGAAAATGTTCTGGCATAAAGTATGCGGCACCTTGCTGAGTTTCAGATCTCTCTCTCTCTCTCTCTCTCTCTCTCTCTCTCTCTCTCTCTCTCTCTCTCTTTTTCATAAGCAAATTCCCTATGGTAGGAAAAAATGATAAGTTATTTTCCGGTCCAGGTTCGTGTATCAGACGTCTTCAAGAGGCCTGGTGGTCCAGCAGCGCCAGAATCTTACAATATAAATGCCAAGGAAATGCGCTATATAAATAAAAAAAAATGAAGAAGACGAATCAACATCAGGAAGAGGCAGCAGTAATCCTTCTTTAGAAATTCCGGGTATCTGAGCCACCTTTTAATGAATGAAAATCAGTCGATATTTTTCCCAAAGGAAAGCAGACATCGTATCATTTTGTTCGTGCTAGAGAAAAGTCACCCTAAAAATGAATTATCGTCCAGGAGTTAAAACGCTTCTAAATTACTTTGATGTATCTGAATGTAATATTACTGAATCACGTTTTGCGAAAGACAATTTGTTAAATATATGAATATCAGCCTCAAAATGCATAAACACCACCTTTTTATTACGCAACGAATGCGTGAATGTATAGATACGACCGCAGTAGCTTTAGTGCGGGTAGGACGTGTCTGTGAAGTGCTCTGCGCAAAAGTACCTGACTTGCGCGATGTTCAAAGTGAATACGAAGAAGAGGAAGGAAAAAGAAAAAATAAATACTGTAGAAATTAAATCAAGTAAAGGGAAGATAAAACTATCACACGAACATTATATCATTATAATCGAAGCAGTACGTAAAGATGGAACACTAAAGAAAAGACTGGAGAAGGCTGAGTCAACCCAAATCGAAAGAGAGTTAGCAACCTGCGGACATTGCCCTGGGGAAGTTGATGGTGAAGGAACTTGCTGTGAATGTGTGAAATGTTTGAAGCATGGTTCCACTATGAATGTTCAGGTATCGAGGTCATATACATACCCATACTTCGTAGTGACAACATATTGTACATCTGAAATAATTGCAAGATGCCTGAACAAAACACACACAAAAAACTCATTTAAGATGACCCTGAAGAAATATTTGCAACCAAATACTTTCGATGCTTGACTACTGCAACGTTATATACTATGGTCTCCCTAACTACCTACAAAGAAAATTGCAAGGAGTACAAAACAGAGCCGCCAGGTTAATAAAAGGACTACGTTCCCGTGATAGAATAACCCCAGCACTAATTGAGCTACATTGGCTCCCAGTGAAAGCTAGAATAGAATATTAAATACTACTTACAGTCTTTAAAGCACTAAAATATGATGAACCAACGCATCTGAAAAACTGCTTAAGCATATAAAGCTATTTGAACCTAGAACAAATTGTAAGTCAGGCGAGAGAGCATTTGTGCACTGCGCACCAAGACTATACAACAAAATACTGCCTGAAGCGAAAAGCATACAAGAAGAAGGAAAAATGAAAAAGGAACTAAAGACTCTCCTATTCTGCAGGAGCTGCGATATTGACGATATTGACCAAAGTGAAACGAAGTGAAAGTAGTGTAGAATAGTTCGTCCAGCCCGAATGGAAGGAGAGAGACGCTATGAACGTCAACAGCAACGTTAAAACTGACTTGCAGAATAGGAAAAGAATTATAGACTATACGTATCTAGTTAATGGCCAAGGCCACAAAGGAACATCGAAACCTGAATCCTAAATACCTTACTCACTACAAGGAGTTTTTACTTATTTCTTGTGCAAATACATAAAAGTGCATACAAGTGTAAAAAAAAAAAAATGGGCAGATTATCTACTGGTAGCCAAAAAGGCTTGGTTAATTTATAAAATCTCGTACTCAAACCATCCAACTCTCTCTTTCTCTCTCTTTCACACAAACACACACACACACACACACACACACACACACGCGCGCGCACACATACACCTACAACAAGGTCCCTCATTTGCTAAAGATCAGTTCCTTATCCGTTAACTGGACGAAATTGAAAAAATAAATGTTTCACAAATGTATAAAAAAAAAAAAGACGCCGCGCTGCAGCTACAAAACATCAAAGCATTGAAACAAGCATCACCTCAAGAGGCCTGAGAAGGCGAAGTCAGCCTGAACAGAGCAAAAACTAGGAAAAACAAAACGATTGTAGGAAAACCTCCCATGGACGACCGGTTCACCAGCCGCCGCTCGATTGCGTGGACTCGCCCTGAGGCAAATCAGGCTGGTTGTTTTTCTTTGGTTGGAGATCTTTCTGCCAAATCCTTTTTTTACATTGACTTTCTTTCGTTTTCGCCTTTCTATTTTCGGATGATGACAAAGGAAGAAATCGGAATATCTGATCATCTGTCGTTTTGAGAGAGAGAGAGAGAGAGAGAGAGAGAGAGAGAGAGAGAGATAGTTAAAATTCAATTATATATATATATATATATATATATATATATATATATATATATATATATATATATATATATACTATATATAATCTACTTTTTACCAGATACAGATATAATTGTAATAGCCAATGCCCTCTTAACTTCTCGAATTCTTCGCGCTTTTTTGGATACGCTTGTCACGGATGCCTCCCACCACAGTCTAGAAACTACCATGCACCTACTTCACTGCTTAATATCAACTTGTAAGAGATCCTAAGTTCGAATTCCACTTAAGGAAACGATGATATGGGTACATTCCACTAAATGTATTCCGCTTTTGTTGCTCTATGATGTGACTTATGTACACGGTAGAGAGTAGACTGTAGTGAGTTGAGGCCAGGTTGGTAAAGGCCAAAGGGCCTAGCAATCTCACCCCAGAATACTTAATGAGACAAGTCTACCGCTGATACCATTCGCAGCCAGGTCAACTCGTGGCAGAAGGCCGGCCACAGACCACGGACCTTCCTGTCACAAACCCAGCACGCTACCAGGCTACACGGACACAAAACGATCACTGAAACTTGCACAAATCAGCAGATTTCACATGATTCAAAATACGAGATGGCTGCAAGAGGTGAAACTCCAAGTCATCGCTACTTCTTAGACATGGCAACATTCTGCTATTACTGAAGACATCGTTCACGCTCTGGTTACTTCTTATTAATTCCTATAAGACTTTTATACACATTTTGCTCCCGGGAGGCTTCATAGGATTTTTGTTTCTTTAATATTAACAGTTATATTATTGATAATAACTAATGCTATCCAAAATTATTTCTTCATGTTCCATTTGTCATCCTGAATCTGGTATACACAATGGAAATGGCCTCTATCATCACACGCACACGCACACTCACGCACGCACACGCACACACACACACACTATATTTATATATATATATATATATATATATATATATATATATATATATATATATATATATATATATATATATATATGTATATATGTATACTAACAGGACCTCATTCAAACTGGATGGTATCTAGTGGAGGTATTTACTCAAAAAAGTTACAAACATTCTAGGACAAACAGTCCTCAATGTCAAATATACTTGACAATGAGGACTGTTTGTCCTAGAAAGCTTGTAACTTTTTTTAATAAACATCTCCAATACATACCATCCAGTTTGAATGAGGTCCTGTTAGTAACTGTATTAATGCACAGAACAATTGTGTATGGGATAAAGTTTTATATATATATATATATATATATATATATATATATATATATATATATATATATATATATATATATATATATATATATATATATATATATATATATGTGTGTGTGTGTGTGTGTGTGAAAAAGTACTGTGCCGTACTTATCATAAATGTTAGGTAAAGTCCACAATGAAATTCCTGTTACAAAACATAGTGCATTTAAAACATATATGTACAAAGCTTATAGCTTTCGTCCAGCTGCTGTGGACTTGATCACTAAAATGGAGTATATATACAACTCGGGAAACAAAGTAAAGCAGGAAGCCATATATACAAACAAACATTACAGAGAGTAAAACTATTTAATCGGGTTGTTGGGGCTTTAAGTCAATTCTACAATCCTTCCAGACCTTCGCGGCGGAAGAAACCTGGAGTCTTCCGTTAAAGAGCCAGGCGAGGCGAGGTGATTTTGTTCTAAATTATGACTTTGATTTTGGAAAGAATCTAACTGACTAGATGTATTTCCAAAATTACGAATGCCCGCACATTTACCAATTTCTTGGCTTATAATATTATTTTCAAAAATGCCCAAGTTCCCATCAAAAGTATTATTGAACGAAATGAGGCCGCCTTCAATACATCTTCTGGTGGATCTGTCCAAGCAGTTATACACAACTTGACCGTTTTTAAAATTTAGTCTATGATCCCTTTCACAGGCGTGTCGAACTATAGAGCTATTATTATTCCCAACTTTACATGCTGAAATATGTTCATTTTTGCGTTTAGCAAACGGACGACCACTTTCAGCGATATAGCAAGAATCACAATCCAAGTAACCAATAGCATAAACACCAATAACTTCGGACAATTTTACAGGGTTGTTTTTTATGATTTTTCTCCCAACTGTATTAGGGTACTGGAACACCCGTGTTTTCCTACGTTCGATTTTTGTGAAATATCTTGAAGCTCCTTGCTGAAATGGGCGACAGTGATTTCTGAATAACGGCTGTTCAGGTCTTTCCCCTGGCTGATAATACTACATCCTCCCACATCTAGAGTGACAGTTTTCTATGAAATATTTGGGGTAACAATGTATGAAAACTTGAAGCTAGAAAGTTTAACTCTTTATCTAAAAGACACGGATCACACAAACGATATGCTCAAAAAAAAAAAAAAATTACCGAGCACGTTACTCTTCACTTTGACATCATGATACGAGTGAAAATGAAAGTAAGAATTAGAATGTGTGTTCTTTCTGTAAACAGGATATTTAAAGGGATTATTAATTTCGTCTCTATGTACTACAAGATCTAAAAAAGGTAAATTATGATCTACTTCTTTTTCAGCAGTGACTTCAATGGACGGAACATAAGCATTCAAAAGCGATAAAAATTTGTTGAAGTATTCTTCATTCTTTCTGTAATGTTTGTTGGTACGTATGGCTTTCTACTGTACTTTGTTTCCCGAGTTGTATGTTATACTCCATTTTAGTGATCAAGTCCACAGCAGCTGGACGAAAGGTATAACCTCTGTACATATATGTCTTTAATACACTATGTTTTGTAACGAGAATTTCATGGTGGATTTTACCTAACAATACACATACATACACACACACATATGTATATATGTATATATATATATACATATATATATACATATATATATATATATATATATATATATATATATATATATATATATATATATATATATATATATATATATATATATATATATACAGGGTGTTTCAAATTAGAGGGCCCGCCCTCTACAGCATAAACTAAAATTGATATGGACAAAAACAAGAGTAATTCAGAACAGGTATTTATTTAAGTTTCTCTCTGAGTATTTAATATTTTGTGTGGCCTCCATCTGCCTGTACCACAGCCTGCATTCTTGTGGGGTACGATTTCAGCAAATCGCAAAAAAGCTGAGACTAAAACTCCATTTCCCTGAGCACTTTGGTCACCTCTCTTCGCAGGTCGACAAGGCTTGGTATACCATCATAGTTCACTGTGCGTGCTTCAACGTGATCTTTTAAGATACTACCAATGTTTTCACACACATTAAGGTTAGGGGAGCTACCTGGAAATTCACTTGACGAGAAGAAATCAATACCACTGTTTCGAAGGAACTCCTGTGTCTGAAGAGCCTTGAAGAAACATGATGTCTTATCATGCAAAAATGTGACTTCTTCAACAGATGACACATTTTCAGGATCTTTGAGGAAAGGAAATACTCCACCAGCAAGCACAGTTTCTCTGAAGTATTCGCCATTCCATGACTGTCCTTTTTCTTTGATGATCCACATTAACCATTTGGCTGTGAAACAGAGAAAAATTCCCAAACATTCAGGAAATTTCACAACTTGGCGATAGCTCATGGCATCGCTGATATCATCCAACTTTGCAGCCCAAATGATGTCATTTTTATGATTTGGCTTCCTGACTGTGTAAATGAAGAATTCATCTGATCCAGCAACATGGAGAAAGTCAGCTTCATCCCAATCTTTAAGACATGAACCACAAAAACATGCACAGTCTTCTCTCTGTTGCTGAGTGATGTTGGGCTTGCTGATAACATGAAATGGCTTGATACCAGATTTTTTCAACTCACGATATATAGCACTATGACTTCTCTTCTTTCCCCTTTTTGTTTCTAGTTCAAGCGCCAATTTACACAAAGACTTTCTTGGTCTGCCCACTGCCTCAGCTATGAAGTCTTTTGACTCCTGAGAAAGGACTTCAGGCCTTCTAAGATTTTCACTCTTTTCGCGATGACAGTCGTATGGATTTTTGTTCCAGTTTCTTTTAACAAAGCATTCATCTCTTTTAATGTATTTAGCTATCCAAGAACGTGAAATGAAGGATGCGCCAGCATCCCTGGCCTCTCTGAAGGTTATAGCCCGGATTCGGTCAATCCATCTGATTTCCTCCGAGTCGTTAGCCATGGCTGTATCTAACTCCATCACTCAGTCTGAAAATACAAAAAATGTAAAATGAAAAATAGCTTAATAGAAACTTAAAATAATGTACTTGGACATAGGCTATAGCTGAACACTTCATAACTTTCCATTTGTTCTGTGGAGGGGGCTCTAATTTCAAAGATATATATATATATATATATATATATATATATATATATATATATATATATATATATATATATATATATATATATAAATAAATAAAAGAGAGGGCGTTTTATTTGTATGCGTGTCTGTCAATCTGTTTCTCTCTCTCTCTCTCTCTCTCTCTCTCTCTCTCTCTCTCTCTCTCTCTCTCTCTCTCTCGTTATTACTTTTTCATTTTTAAATTTACTTGATTTCTTATTCTGAATTTCTTATTCTGACCGATTATTAATATTAATAATTAGTCAGAATCGGTTGCATTTCTTTTTAAAAGTTTTCAAAGATAATGCAGAATATTTGTAAGATACGAAATCAAGTAAAATTTAAACAGGAAAAAAATAACACCTCCAGAGAGAGAGAGAGAGAGAGAGAGAGAGAGAGAGAGAGAGAGAGAGAGAGAGAGAGAGAGAGAGAGTCAGGCAGACACACCAAAATACATATAAAACTATCTATCTATATATGTAATATATATATATATATAATAATGTATATATATAACATATATAATATATGTATATATATATATATATATATATATACATATACATATATATATATATATATATATATATATATATATATATATATATATATATATATATATATATATATATATATATATAAATATCAGACAGGCCATTTCCATTGTGTATATCAGATTCAGGATAACAAAGGCAACATGAAGAAATAACTGTGAATAGCATCAGTTTATAATAATATTAATAACTATCATTACTATTATTATATTATTATAAACAGGAAAGTCATATGAAGCCGTTTAGAACTCTTACGGAAGATCAATAACCTGACAGGCGAAAAGGAAGAAATGATGAACGGAATTAAAATCCACATAAAATCAAACAATAAAGAATCGCAAATATCAAAACCTTGACGATGAGAAGATTCAAGGTCGACCTTGAACTATTCGTATTCGCTTCCTTTATTCTGAAGAGTAATATTCGCAAGTCATACAGGACAAGCAAAGAGTTCTCATTTCCATCGCTGCAGGCTGTGGATGTGCACATGTTTCCATTTCATTCCCGCAGGAGGTCTGAACAAGATAAGGGTGTGAGGTCGCCTTCCTTTCGGCCTCCGCATACATCAACATCAGCACAGTTCAGTCCAACGTTGCCTTCAAGTCAGACATAAACTAGGGTCACTGCCCTCTTAAATGTCGTTGGCACAGAAACGACAATATCGAAATTTTTCACACCATGCGTGATCTGCAATAGGACAGAACCTTTTGAGGCCGAAGCATTATCCAAGGACACGTCCCTCTTCGCTATAAATACCTCCTCTCAGTATTGTTCATAGAATAATCCTTGAACTGAATGCTTCATCGTTATGTCAACCTACAGCAAGGAAACCTATAAAAAAATTCCATTTACTCGGTCATTTCGTTTGTCATAAACTTTGTTTTCATCTATTGATTTTTTTTTTTGGGGGGGTGATAGTTGGAGAGGAGGGGGTAATGAAGGAGTTTCTTTCCTATGAACGAGAGCACAGTAATAATACCGATCATCCAAGCTAGGAACGGTGAGGTTCTCAATGAAACCTAAGCTCCCACACAACGCATTCAGGTGTCCCACACATGTTCCCAACAATGCTCAGAGCTCCCCCATAATGATCCCAGGACTCTCGCACCAGGCGTTCACATTTACCAAGCAATGCCTTTTAACGCTCCCAATCATTGCTTGATATATAAAACAATATTAATGAAACATATTGTATGTCACATTAGTCAGGGTACAATTATTTCTCCTTTTGATTGAGAAAAGTTTGTTAAAACTTGAGAGTGTAAGGAAGGGGGGGGGGGGGAATTTAAAGATTTCATGACTAAGAATAAGATTCAAACAACTTGTTGATACTATCAGAAAGTGAGTGAAAGGGAGACGGAGTTTAACTCATCTATGCACCATGCGAGTGTTTAAAAACATCAGAGACACTACAGCTCATTCTTGCTTTATGTAAGTGTGCTGAAAAACTCAGAGAGAGAGAGAGAGAGAGAGAGAGAGAGAGAGAGAGAGAGAGAGAGAGAGAGAGACTCATACTTGCTTCGTGAACTCCGGAAAGAGAGGAACTGAGGGAGTATTATTGAAACTCGTTTCACAGAACTTTGTTTAACAGCCTCGTAGAGAGAGCAAGAGAAAGAATGTGAAAGATTACGGCTCATACTTGCTCTATGGAAGTGTGTTTGAAAATACCTTAGAGAGTGAGAGAGAGAGGGAAAGAGTAAAACTCACAAATTTTTCTTTAACTGTGTTTGAAAACCTCATAGAGAGAGAGAGAGAGAGAGAGAGAGAGTTGGACGCACCCTTCTTCATAAAAGTGCGAGAGGGAGGAAGAGAGAGGAAAAGATTCATCTTTGCTTCACTTAACTATCTAAAATCCTCTAAGAGAATGAAACAGAATAGACTCATCCTTGGTTCACACAACTGTGTTTAATAACTCAGAGAGAGAGAGAGAGAGAGAGAGAGAGAGAGAGAGAGAGAGAGAGAGAGAGAGAAAGAGAGAGAGAGAATAGACTCATCTTTGGTTCACATAACTGTGTTTAATAACTCAGAGAGAGAGAGAAAGAGAGAGAGAGAGAGAGAATAAAACTCATCCTAGCTTTGCATAATTGAGTTTAAAAATTTGGTGAGAGAATAAGTCTCATCATAGATTTGTTAAAACCCTTGCGTAGACGAAGAGAATGTGATTCATTATTACTTTATGTAATTGTTTAAAATTTAAAAGCCTCAGAGAGAGATGGAGTGTGTGAATTATCATTACCTCATATAAATATTTAAAAAATGTGGAGAGAGAGAGAGAGAGAGAGAGAGAGAGAGAGAGAGAGAGAGAGAGAGAGAGAGAGAGAGAGAGAGAGTATGGCTCATTCTTGCTTCCAATAACTTTAGAAACTTCTCAAAGAGAGAGAGAGAGAGGTTACAAGTCATCCTTGCTTAATTCAACTGTTTAAAAATCTCAGGAAGAGAGAGTACGGCTTAACCTTGCTTCATAAAGCTGTTTAAAACCCTCTTATAGATAGAGAGGGAGATATTGCAAGTCATCCCTGCTTCATGTAACAGTTTAAAAACTTCTGATAGAGGGAGAGGGAGATAGTACAACCAATTCTTGCTTTGCTTAACTGTTTAAAAACCTCAGAGAGGGAGAATACGACTCATCCTTGTTTATACTACTGTTTAAATACTTTATCCTTGCTTCATATGACTGGGTTTAACAACCTGAGAGAGAGAGAGAGAGAGAGAGAGAGAGAGAGAGAGAGAGAGAGAGAGAGAGAGAGAGAGAGAGAGAGAGAGCATTTCAACAAGCAACGACGTATGCAAGTTATAAAAAAAAACACTGAAGGCAAACCTGTTACAGCTGGATTATGCCTTGCCATTCCTCTTGGCCCAATGTCTGTTTGAAGGTCACCGCTTTCCATGTTCGCGTGTTTTATTTACCAGATGGTCGTTGGGATCGAGCAAGTCTGGAACTGATTAATAGAGTGATGCTCAACGAAACAAGAGGTAGCACTGGACTTCTCTTTCAAGCGGAAGGATTTTACGGGCATAAAGAACTACTGAAGCTTTATAAGTATCTAGAGTTATCCCACTAAAGTCACCTACGGCGAGCAACATACTAGTTGGAAGAAGCAGTGATACCCCCGCTGCGGAGGGGTGGAGGGGGACCTTCTCTGCAGGCAACCACTTCTCTTCCTACACAAACCAGGCAAGAACTTTAGGTCTCTCTCTCTCTCTCTCTCTCTCTCTCTCTCTCTCTCTCTCTCTCTCACACACAAACTACTGAAGACTGAGGCATGTGCCATTAAGACCATACACACCTCTATCGGTCACATATCCTCCGATATCCAGTAATTGGAAGATATCCCATAATTAATTCGTACATACTGTTCCAAAAGGGGATCTGGTGTAGAGCAATTTATGTCTACTGTCAAAGGATAAAAGTCCTTTATTCTTCAGTGCATAGGCCAAAAGAATTTTTCCTCTTATGAAATGAAAAGGCCCCGAAAGACAAGGGCAGAAAAAGGTTTCCGTTTATGAAATTAAGGCCGAAAAAGACAAGGGTGGAAAAAGTTTCTTTTCTGATATGTAAAAAAAGACAAGGGCAGAAAAAGTTTCCTTTTATGAAATGTAAATACCCGAAAAAATAGGCGGAAAAAGATGCTTATATGAAATGTAAAGGCTCAAAAAAGGGTGGAAAAAAGTTTCTTATATGAAATGTAAAGGGCTCAAAAGACAAGGGTGGAAAAGGGCTTTTTTATGAAACCAAATGGCCCCAAAAGACAAGGGTGGAAAAAAGTTTCCTTTATGAAACGTGAAGACCCCAAAAGACAAGGGTGGAAAAAGTTTCTTTTATGAAATCTACAGGCCACAAAAGACAAGGGTGGCAAAAAGTTTCTTTCATGAAATGTAAAGACCCCAAAAGACAAGGGTGGAAAAGCTTCTTTATGAAATGTAAAGGCCCCAAAGGCAAGGGTGGAAAAAAGTTTCCTTTATGAAATGTAAAGGCACAAAAAGAGAAGGGTGGAAAAAGTTTCTTTTATGAAATGTAAAGGCCCCAGAAGACAAGGGTGGAAAAACGTTTCTTTTATGAAATGTGAAGGCCCCAAAAGACAAGGGTGGAAAAAAGATTCTTATTTGAAATATAAAGACTCAAAAAAGGCTGGAAAAAAGTTTCTTATATGATATGTAAAGGGCCCAAAAGACAGGGGTGGAAAAGGTTTCTTTTATGAAATCAAATGGCCGCAAAAGACAAGTATGGAAAAAAGTTTCCTTTATGAAATGTAAAGGCCCCAAAAAACAAGTGGAAAAAAAATTCTTTTATGAAATGTAAAGGCCCCAGAAAACAAGGGTGGAAAAAAGGTTCTTTTGTGAAATGTAAATGCCCCAAACCACAAGGGCAGAAAAAAGTTTCATAAAATGTAAAGGCCCCATAAGACAATGTTGGAAAAAAGTTTCTTTCATAAAATGTAAAGGCCCCATAAGACAAGGGTGGAAAAAAGTTTCTTATATGAAATGTAAAGGCCCTAGAGGGCAAGGGTAGAAAAGAGTTTCTTTTTTGAAATGTAAAGGCCCAAAAAGGCAAGGGTGGAAAAAACTTTCTTTCATGAAATGTAAAGGCCCCAAAAGACAAGGGTGGAAAAAGTTCCTTTTATGAAATATGAATCCCAAAAACAAGGATGGAAAAAGTTTCCTTCATGAAATGTAAAGACCCCAAAATACAAGGGCGGAAAGAAGTTTCTTTTATGAAATGTAAAGGTCCGAAAAGACAAGGGTTGAAAAAGTTTCTTTCATGAAATGTAAATGCCCCAAAAGTGATGGATGGAAAAAAGTTTCTGTCATGAAATATAAAAACCCCAAAAGACAAGGGTGGAAAAAAGTTTCTGTTATGAAATGCAAAGGCCAAAAAGACAAGGGTTGAAAAAGTTTCTTTCATGAAATGTAAAGGCCCCAAAAGAGAAAGGTGGAAAAAGTTTCTTTTATGGAATGTGAAGGCCCAAAACAGGGTGGAAAAAAGATTCTTATATGAAATGTAAAGGCTGGAAAAAAGGCTGGAAAAAAATTTCTTATATAAAATGTAAAGGGCCAAAAAGACAAGGGTGGAAAAGGTTTCCTTTGTGAAATCAAATGGTCCCAAAAGACAAGGGTAGAAAAAAGTTTCCTTTATGAAATGTAAAGACCCCAAAAGACATGAGTGGAAAAAAAGTTCCTTTTATGAAATGTAAAGACCCAAGCAGACAATGGTGGGAAAAAGATTCTTTTGTAAAAAGTAAAGGCCTCAAAAGACAAAGGTGGAAAAAAGTTTCATGAAATATAATGGCCCCAAAATACAAGGGTGGAAAAAGGTTCTTTTATGAAATGTAAATGCCTCACAAGACAATGGTGGAAAAAGTTTCTTTCATTAAATGTAAAGGCCCCAAAAGAAAAGAGTGGAAAAAGTTTCTTTTTATGAAATGTAAAGGCCCCAAAAGTTGACAAGGGTGGCAAAAGTTTCTTTTATGAAATGTGAAGGCCCCAAAAGTTGTCAAGGGTGGAAACAAGTTCCTTGATGAAATATAAAGGCCCCAAAAAGTGAGGGTGGAAACAAGTTTCTTTTATGAAATGTAAAGGCCCCAAAAGGCAAGGGTGGAAACTAGTTTCTTTCATGAAATGTAAAGGCCCCAAAAGCAAGGAAGGAAACATGTTTCTTTTATGAAATGTAAAGGTCCTAAAAAGACAATGGTTCAAACAAGTTCCTTTCATGAAATGTAAAGGCCCCAAAAGAGAAGGGTGGAAAAAAAATCTGTCATGAAATGTAAAGGCCCCCAAAAGGCAAGGGTGGAAAAAGTTTCTTTTAGGGAATGTAAATGCTCAAAAAAAAAGGGTGGAAAAAGTTTCTTTCATGAAATGTAAAGGCCCCAAAAGACGGGTGGAAAATGTTCCTTTCATGAAATGTAAAGGCCCGAAAGGACAAGGGTGGAAAAAGTTTCTTTCATGAAATGTAAAGGCCCCAAAAGGCAAGGGTGAAAAATTTTCTTTCATGAAATATAAAGGCCACAAAATACAATGGTGAAAAAGTCCCTTTTGTGAAATGTAAAGGTCCCAAAAGATAACAGTGGAAACAAGTTTCTTTCATGAAATGTAAAGGCCCCAAAAGACAGGGGTGGAAAAAGTTTCTTTTATTAAATGTAAAGGCCCAAAAAGACAAGGGTGGAAAAAGTTTCTTTCATGAAATGTAAAGGTCCCAAAAGACAAGGGTGGAAAAAGTTTCTTTTGTGAAATATAAAGGCCCCAAAAGACAAGGGTGGAAAAAGTTTCTGTCATGAAATGTAAAGACCCCAAAAGACAAGGGTGGAAAAAAAATTCTTTTCTGAAATGTAAAAGCCCCAAAAGACAAGGTTGGAAAAAGTTTCTTTTATGAAATCTAAAGGCCCCAAAAGACAAGGGTGGAAAAAAGTTTCTTTCATGAAATGTAAAGGCCCCAAAACACAAGTGGAAAAAAATTCTTTTATGAAATGTAAAGGCTCCAGAAAACAAGGGTGGAAAAAGTTTCTTTTATGAAATCTAAAGGCCCCAAAAGACAAGGGTGGAAAAAAGTTTCTTTCATGAAATGTAAAGGCCCCAAAAGACAAGTGGAAAAAATTCTTTTATGAAATGTAAAGGCTCCAGAAAACAAGGGTGGAAAAAAGGTTCTTTTGTGAAATGTAAATGCCCCAAACCACAAGGGCAGAAAAAAGTTTCATGAAATATAATGGCCCCAAAAGACAAGGTTGGAAAAAGTTTCTTTCATAAAATGTAAAGGCCCCATAAGACAAGGTTGGAAAAAAGTTTCTTTCATAAAATGTAAAGGCCCCATAAGACAAGGGTGGAAAAAAGTTTCTTATATGAAATGTAAAGGCCCTAGAGGACAAGGGTAGAAAAGAGTTTCTTTTTTGAAATGTAAAGGCCCAAAAAGGCAAGGGTGGAAAAAACTTTCTTTCATGAAATGTAAAGGCCCCAAAAGACAAGGGTGGAAAAAGTTCCTTTTATGAAATATGAAGGCCCAAAAAACAAGGGTGGAAAAAGTTTCTTTCATGAAATGTAAAGACCCCAAAATACAAGGGTGGAAAGAAGTTTCTTTTATGAAATGTAAAGGTCCGAAAAGACAAGGGTTGAAAAAGTTTCTTTCATGAAATGTAAATGCCCCAAAAGTGATGGATGGAAAAAAGTTTCTGTCATGAAATATAAAGACCCCAAAAGACAAGGGTGGAAAAAAGTTTCTGTTATGAAATGCAAAGGCCAAAAAGACAAGGGTTGAAAAAGTTTCTTTCATGAAATGTAAAGGCCCCAAAAGAGAACGGTGGAAAAAGTTTCTTTTATGGAATGTGAAGGCCCCAAAAAGGGTGGAAAAAAGATTCTTATATGAAATGTAAAGGCTGGAAAAAAGTTTCTTATATGAAATGTAAAGGGCCAAAAAGACAAGGGTGGAAAAGGTTTTCTTTGTGAAATCAAATGGCCCCAAAAGACAAGGGTAGAAAAAAGTTTCCTTTTATGAAATGTAAAGACCCAAGCAGACAATGGTGGGAAAAAGATTCTTTTGTAAAATGTAAAGGCCTCAAAAGACAAAGGTGGAAAAAAGTTTCATGAAATGTAATGGCCCCAAAATACAAGGGTGGAAAAAGGTTCTTTTATGAAATGTAAATGCCTCACAAGACAATGGTGGAAAAAGTTTCTTTCATTAAATGTAAAGGCCCCAAAAGACAAGAGTGGAAAGCTTCTTTTTATGAAATGTAAAGGCCCCAAAAGTTGACAAGGGTGGCAAAAGTTTCTTTTATGAAATGTGAAGGCCCCAAAAGTTGTCAAGGGTGGAAACAAGTTCCTTGATGAAATATAAAGGCCCCAAAAAGCGAGGGTGGAAACAAGTTTCTTTTATGAAATGTAAAGGCCCCAAAAGGCAAGGGTGGAAACTAGTTTCTTTCATGAAATGTAAAGGCCCCAAAAGCAAGGAAGGAAACATGTTTCTTTTATGAAATGTAAAAGTCCTAAAAAGACAATGGTTCAAACAAGTTTCTTTCATGAAATGTAAAACCCCAAAAGAAAAGGGTGGAAAAAAAGTTTCTGTCATGAAATGTAAAGGCCCCAAAGGCAAATGTGGAAAAAGTTTCTTTTAGGAAATGTAAAGGCCCAAAAAAACAAGGGTGGAAAAAGTTTCTTTCATGATATGTAAAGGCCCCAAAAGACATGGGTGGAAAATGTTCCTTTCATGAAATGTAAAGGCCCAAAAGGACAAGGGTGGAAAAAGTTTCATCAAATGTAAAGGCCCCAAAAGGCAAGGGTGAAAATATTTCTTTCATGAAATATAAAGGCCACAAAAGACAATGGTGAAAAAAGTCCCTTTTGTGAAATGTAAAGGTCCCAAAAGATAACAGTGGAAACACGTTTCTTTCATGAAATGTAAAGACCCCAAAAGACAGGGGTGTAAAAAGTTTCTTTTATTAAATGTAAAGGCCCAAAAAGACAAGGGTGGAAAAAGTTTCTTTCATGAAATGTAAAGGCCCCAAAAGACAGGGGTGGAACAAGTTTCTTTTGTGAAATGTAAAGGCCCCAAAAGACAAGGGTGGAAAAAGTTTCTGTCATGAAATGTAAATGCCCCAAAAGACAAGAGTGGAAAAAATTTCTTTTCTGAAATGTAAAAGCCCCAAAAGACAAGGTTAGAAAAAGTTTCTTTTATGAAATCTAAAGGCCCCAAAAGACAAGGGTGGAAAAAGTTTCTTTCATGAAATGTAAAGGCCCCAAAAGACAAGGGTGGAAAAGGTTTTTTTCATGAAATGTAAAGGCCCCAAAAGACATGGGTGGAAAAAGTTCCTTTTATGAAATGTAAAGGCCCCAAAAGACAAGGGTGGAAAAAGTTCCTTTTATGAAATGTAAAGACCCAGAAGACAAGGGTGGAAAAAGTTTCTTTCATGAAATGTAAAGGGCCCAAAAGACAAGGATGGAAATGAGTTTCTTCTAAGAAATGTAAAGGCCACTAAAGACAAGGGTGGAAAAAAGTTCCTTTTATGAAATGTAAAGGTCCCAAAAGACAAGGGTGGAAAAAGTTTCTTTCATGAAATGTAAAAGCCCCAAAAGACAAGGTTGGAAAAGCTTCTTTTATGAAATTTAAAGGCCAAAAAGACAAGGGTTGAAAAATTTCTTTCATGAAATGTAAAGGCCACAAAAGACAAGGTGGATAAAAGTTCCTTTTATGAAATGTAAAGGCCCAAAAAGACAAGGGTGGAAAAAGTTTCTTTCATGAAATGTAAAGGCTCCAAAAGACAAGGGTGGAAAAAGTTTCTTTCATGAAATGTAAAGGCCCCAAAAGACAAAGGTGGAAAGTTTCATGAAATGTAAAGGCCCCAAAACACAAGAGTGGAAATTTTTTTTTATGAAACATAAAGGCCCAAAAAGACAAAGGCAGAAAAAAGTTTCTGTTTATGAAATGTAAAGGCCAAAAAAGACAAGGGTGGAATAAAGTTTTCTTTTATACAGTAAAACGTAATGGCCCAGTGTCATCAATGGTCCTAGCCTCTGTGGGAATTAAAATCGCCAAATAGTAAAAGAGGAGGAGGAAGTTGATTAATTAAACCTTGAATGTCACCAAGAGTGAACCTACTTCCCGGGGGAAGGTCAAGATAGCAGATTGTGATTTCACAGTCAAAAGTAGCCCGGATAGCAATTGCTTGAAACTGCGTGTTTAGGGGAACAACAAAATGTTGCAATATTTTAGCAATAATTATTGCAAAACTTCCATGGGCATGGTTCCCATCAGTGGGGCTCATCTTATAGATCCCATAGTTTAGACCGAATTGTATACTGCATCCCCTAATTTAGTTTCTTGGAGACATACGATCCCTGGATTATGCTCATGCAGTAATACTTTTAGAATTTCTGAACGAGTCCTTAGTCCCCTACAACTCCATTGTAAAATGTCCAGACTGAATTTTTAGAGCTAGGATCTGCCAAGGTCAATTCCACTGTGATCTATACTATTTCTTTTGTTTATTTTCCTTATGGGACTTTATAGGAGCTTCTTTAGGTTGTCTTGAGATATGTGGCTCATGTTTGCTCCATTATTAGCTTTTTGATACGGAGCAGAGTGGACTTCAACTGCTATTTCCTTATTATCCAAGGAACCTGATTCCTTGGCTGTTACAGAGGCAGAAGCACTCTCATTGTTGGCCTCACTCTTGTTACACTTTTTATGGGGTTTGGAAATCTCCATACTTGAGCAGGTGGAGGAGAGGATGAAGAGGTTCTTACTCTCTTTGGAACTTTAGTTTGTTCTTGTCCCATTTCTTTGGGAAAGGTTTCTTGTTGCATGAGAGATGGAAGAGACAGAGAAAAAGTCTCATCATTTGGAGATGATTCTACTGTATGAGTGGGGACATTTCCTTAACGAGGGGTGCTTCAACTCTAGCAGGCTGAGCACCTAGACCAGATGACTGGGTCTTAGTCTCACGAGTTCTTACTTGTACACAGGTAAAGGTGCTACATCGCTGGCTTGAGTTTTTATAGGGGCTATGGCATTCAGAGCCATAGCATAGGTCTTTCTCTGATCAATTAATTTTTTAGCATAACTAATGCTTATATGTTCAGCATTAGCTTTACAGACAGCTGCCTCCTCATATTTATATTCTCTGTACTTTTTATAGGATGGGGTATGATCCAGCTCGCAATTAATACATTTTGGTTGTTTTGAACAAGGACCATGTTCAGGGGCTGAGCGGTTATTACAAATTTTATTGATTTTGCAGAACCTGGATGGGTGACCGAATTGAAAACAGAGGTTTTGATAAAAATGGTTTAACTTTGACCCTTTCATTCCAAAATTGACATAAGATGGTACATCGGAGCCCTCAAAAGTTAAAATGACCATATTTGCCTTTGGAATTTTTCTTACCTTCCATACAGAGGTTGGACTAATTTCTAATATTTCACTTTCCGCCAATTCACAAAAGTCTCTATCAAATACTACTCCTCTTCCATACCTGAAATTCATGTGTGGTCTAATTTCTTTTATCATGCCATCTTTCTCGAACTTCTTCAGTGTCAACATAAATGACTGGGTCTTTGATTTAAGTGAATAAGGACACTGCCTTTACCAAACCTTGAGACGTTACCCATATCAATACCCCAACCTTTTTTTTGCATGTGTCTGCTAAATTTGTAATAATTGTAATTTCCATCCCTAGTAGATACTACCAAACCACATTGGAGGTTTGGGAGTTCTTCCAAGAGTGGCATTGCCTCCAAATTTGGCTGAGCCACTTGTACCCACTGAGATGGTCTATAAACTTCCATGGTTTTAGGGGTCTTGTCAGACAATGCTTCTTTGACAGCTGATGTACAAATTTTGATATAACTAATATTGCTGCTGGCTTTAAGCGCAGTTTCATGTTTTTCAAAAGTTACCCATGTTTCCCATTTTCCTTCATTTTCATCAAAGTTTATTCTTAACTGTTATTTTACCGTAACTAGCAAACGAAAAATTGAGAGTTTCGTTGGCACATTCCGATGATTGATTGATTTATAGATTTCAGGCGTACTTACCAAGCACTGGGGCAACTATGGCCATTCAGCGCTGAAAATCAAACATTAATTTAG
Source organism: Macrobrachium rosenbergii (assembly GCF_040412425.1). Classification (NCBI taxonomy): domain Eukaryota; kingdom Metazoa; phylum Arthropoda; class Malacostraca; order Decapoda; family Palaemonidae; genus Macrobrachium; species Macrobrachium rosenbergii. Next base: position 3,026,070 of record NC_089794.1, read on the forward strand.
CTAAAATTCATCAAAACTATAAATTAAGATAAAAAAAAAATCCAAAAATATATTAATTTAGCCAAAATTCATTAAAACTATAAATTAACATAGAAAACTTTCCAAAAAATATAGTCTTATAATACGAATTAAATTTGTAAGATCTGTTAAAAAAGTTAAATTCTGAAGTAAAAGTTAATTTTCTTTAAAAACAACATTATTTTACTTACATCACAATTATCATCAAGTACCTCACTCATGGACCTGCCACAGAGTGAGGTAACTCTCCTTTCTCGGGTAAAAATTGGGCAATGAATTAATAAATGCTTTACTGTTAAAACTTCCTAACAGGAACTGCAGATTGGGGCTGTCTCCCTTCTCTACTTTGCATTAGGTATCTATGCGTAGCATGCGTATGTCCTGTACGCAGCCTTGTTAAAATAATACTGGCCCTCCAGTCTCGATGATCTGACGACTGCCATCTCTTAACTTCATATTACCAATCACGTTTCCCTAACCAATTGCCACTTCCTACTTATATAGATGTGAATAATTTGTTTAAAATCAGAGTATGGGAGGTTTATTAGTGCCTAATTGTGTAATCTTATCGATTCTTTAGCTGCCTTATCGACTCTCTCATCCCTATCTATACCCACACGAGCAGGTACCCAATAAAAGCCCGCCCTGATACATTTGCGGAAGTAAAGGAGCGCCAGTCATTCCTGTACTTCTTGTACTGGGCGGTGGAAGGAATCAACTGTTTCAATGACGATACAAGACTACTCGAGTCAGAATATATGATAAAACTTTCTTCATTCTTTCCTTTATTAAAAACATGTTTTACAGCTTCAAGAACGGCATATAATTCATCCGTGAATATCGAGCAGGAAGGGGGCAATTTCTTCTTGCTTATATAATTTCTTATCACTACTGCACGGCCAACTCCATCCTCCTACTTGGAACCATCAGTAAATATGCTCTGCCCTCTGTGCTGTGTTGGAGGGAATGCTGAAGAAATTCCATTCTAATTTCGTCACTGGAAATTTGTTTCTTCCCTCCAACAAGGGCGTATATCATTAGGTGATTTGCACCAAGGTGGAGATTTAGTGAATGCGACCTGTGCTATTGGTGTTGTCAATACTCCAACATCTCTACTTTCTCTTAGTTCTTCCCTGCGGATTGAAAGAGTGGGTAAGCCCGAGTCTACATATATACTAGCCACAGGGGAAGTGCTATATGCCCCTGTACATATCTGTAATCCCAAGTTATGTACTACATCTAATTTTTGTAGGTTAGTTTTACAAGAAGATCCATAGATTTTACAGGCATAATCCATCTTGCTTAAGCATAAAGATATATAAAGCTTAAGCAGAGTTTTTCGGTCTGCTCCCCAAGCAAGATGTGATATCACCTTCAATATATTTAGTGATTGTTTAACTCAGTTGGCGAGGTCATTTATGTGGGGAGCAAAGGTAAGTTAATTATCAAATATCACCCCAAGAAACTTAACTTCATCTTCATATGGTAAGATATTGTCTTTTAAGAAGAGGGTTGGTATCTCCTCTCGTTTTCTAGTTCGTGTGAATCTGATGACTTTAGTTTTAAGAGGTGAAAACTTAAATCCCCTAGCATCTGCCCACTTTGGAGTTGCATTTATTGCAGTATGAACCTTCCTGCAGGCTTGTGCAGCAGTAGATCAGCTGCAGTAGATAGCAAAGTCATCTGCAATTAATGACCCTTGAACCCCAGATGGTAGGTGGTCCATCAGACTATTGATTGCTATCGCAAATAAGGTAACACTTAGCACGCTACCTTCAGGGACATCATCTTGTATATAGGAAGAGGAAAATGCAGATCCAATGCGAACTTTCAGGTAGCAATCTGATATAAAATCCTTAATGAAATAATACATATTGCCTCCAGTGCCCCAAGAAGCCAACTGCTTCAGAATAACATCCCTCCATATCAAAGAAGACTGCAATGACTTGATTCTGGATGGCAAAAGCATTTTGGATCTCACTTGATAACATTAATAGTGGGTCTATAGTACTTCTATTCTTTCTGAATCCAAATTGCCTATTGGATAAAAGATTTTTTGTTTCTAAATATCACACTAATCTGTTATTCACCATTCTTTCAAACAGTTTACATACACAGCTTGTGAGAGCTATAGGTCTGTAACTTTGAGTTACTTCTGGGTTCTTACCAGCCTTAAGACTGGGGACTACAACTGATGTCTTGCATGACTTTGGAGAGGTATGAAGTTTCCAAAGATCATTAAGAGTATCCAAGAGGAAGCCCCTACTGGTCTCTGGAAGGTGCTTCAACATTTCATACCTAATATCATCCTCTCCATGGGACGTTGATGGTGAGTTAGCTAAAGCATTCAGCATCTCGTCCATGGTGAAAGGCATCTTGAAAGCCTCTGTATTACTGAACTGAGGTGGACCTATCGATGTAAAATTTCATATTTGCTGAAATTCAGGAGAGTACTGTGCTTCACTGGATACTTTCGCAAAGCGTTTGCCAAACATCTCTGCCACTTCTTTATGATCAGACATATATCCATTCTCTACCTTTAGTATAGGTAGTGGGTCTGGAATGTATTTACCTTGCAATTTCCTGATCTTATTCCAGATTTGGCTGGACGGCGTTTTTGCAGAGACCTCCGCTATTTTGTTTGTCTCACAGGGTGATCTTAAATATCTACAAAAACAGGTTCTAGTGACTTTCCTAGCAACTGCACGTTTCTTATTCCTCCAAAGAACAGCTGGACGCCGTGGCAAACCTGCAGTTTTAGGTATACATTCCTCTGAACTATCTAGTACCATTTCAGTAAAGTGCTGATAAGCTTGAATTGGAGAAGGGAAGTCCTTGGAATTTTTTTCAATGTGTGTTAGTCTTTCATATGAACTCCAATCTGCTTCATCTATTTTCCATTTTGGGAGGCATGGGGATGGAGTATTATGATTATATTTCAAATGTATGGGCCAATGGTCACTGCCATATAGGTCCTTACTTACTGACCATTAGTATTCCAGTGCAAGAGCCGAGGAACACGTAGTTAAATCTATGGCCGAGGAGGAATTATGGTATACGTCATACCTTGTTGGTGATCCATTGTTCAGTAAAACTATATCGTTCCCGTCAGGTAAGCGCTCAATAATGTTACCCCACGTACCACGTACATTAACCCCCCAAAGAGTATGTTTTGCATTAAAATCATCCATTAATATGAATGGGGATGGCAACTGGTCGATTAGGTGTTGAAAGTCAGAAATATCCAATTGCCTGTTGTTACCAGATATATCATATGAGTGATCTTCCAATCTAGGCTGCAGATATAGAGAACAGAGGGTGATCTTTTTATTAATAGAAATTTGTACAGCGCAAGCCTGAAGTGTTGTGTCAAGTTGGATGATGCTGCATTTTACAGATTTATGGATAATAAAACCTGTGCCTTCTTGAGCTCTTTCTTCTGGTTGAGGAGATCTGTAGAAATTATAATTTCAACCAGGGTTATTTAATTTGTCCCCAATTTTTGTTTCCTGGAGACATATTATCTTTGCCTCTGAATCCCTGATTTGTGTTTTGACTTGTTGAAATAATACACCGACAGTTCCACTGTAAAATTGACATTATTTTTTTAAGTTTTTAGGGTCCTTCATCTTGCTAAATTTGTTTCTTTGGCATGTTGAATTTATGAACGGTCTTTCGATCTGTGGCTTTCCATTGGTGCCCTTATCATTTTCTCTTTGGCTATTAACTTCAGGATGAGGATGGATCTCTTCTATTGTGTTTTTTTTAATCAAAATGCTGGACTCCTTTAGTCTCCCTGAAGTGCCAGTGCAGTTCCCGTCAAGTTCAGGGTTGCCATCATTTTTATTTTGGCTGGGAGATGGAGGAGGGGAGAAAGATGGAGTTCTCTCTCTCTCTTCCATACTTTATTCTTGTCAAATTCCTTTTCTTGGAGCAGAGAATCTATTTGTGATACTTCATCTATTGTGGGAGATGGTAAAGGTATGGGCAGACTTTCTTCAGCAGCTGGTGCCTTATCTACCTTAGCAGGTGACTTACCTTCTTGAGAGGAGTGTACTCTCTTGCCTTGCCAGGCTGAGCATCTGACCCAGAGGGCTGGGCCGTTACCTCAGGGGATGGAGCAACTGTTACAAAGGAAGAAGCTCCTGTACTGACAGGATCCCTTGTGGTATTAAGGGGTAAGGGATTTAGAGTCTAGCATAGCTTTTAGCTGTCCCCATTTGTCTTTTTGCCTGACCTATGCTAATGTGCTAACATTTGCTTTATTTATTGCTGCTTGCTCAAGTTTAAATTATTCACAATTTTTATCATTGGAGTTGTGATCCAAGTGACAATTAACACATTTTGGAACCTGAGAGCATAAATTCGAGGGTTTTTACATACTCTTGATGAGTGGCCAAACCTGGAGCAGTTAAAACACTATGTAGGTTCTGGGTTGAAAGGTTTTACTCTCACTCTTTCATTTTCAAATGTGACATGGAATGGCACATTTGGGTCCTCGAATGTCAAAATGATCATTTCTAAGATTTCTTCATCTGTGAATTCATATAGGTCTTTGTCCAAGATTACCCCTCTCCCATAGCTGAAGTTCATGTGGGGTCTGATCTCTTTTAGCATTTCATTATCTTTAACCTGCATCAAACTCAACATCTGTGCCTGGGTCTTTGAATTGGCATGAATAAGAATTTTTCTTTTACCAAATCGAGATATCTCACCACTCTTTATGCTTCATATTTTTTTCTGGCGCTATCTACTGAATTTATAATAGTTATATTTTTCCTCCTTTGCTGTTGCTACCAGCCACATAGGAGGTTTGAGAGCCCTTGCTGAGATGTTCTTCTGTTGGCTTTGATGTCTATCTACAGCCCATTCAGAGGGTATACAAACATTTCTAGGAGTTTTGTCAGTCAAACTTCCTCTTATGGCAGATTGGCAAATTTCTAGTGTCTCAATATTGCAGCTGGCTTTGAAAGCATATTCATGTTTTTTTACAAGTACCCCAAGCTTCCCACTTAGCTTCTATTTCAAGCTAGTTCATTCTAATTTCCATTATTGGTCCAAAGGTACTCAGAGTAGCAGAGATGGTTTCATAATCACATTCGACTGGTAGATGCTCAATATGCAATACTCTCCAATCTTTCACATTCATTGATTTGATATTACTGAGCAGGATGTCTGTGGAGGTTGCAGTGGTCGTCGTCTGTGCCAAGTCAGTACCATCAAAGGGCCCAGGGGTACTTGAATCTTTATTTTCAATTGTCAAAAAGATTAAAGTTTATATATATCATACAAAAAATTTAAACCTGACAACCTTAAAAAGATACCATCGGCCTTTCATGGAGTTTATTCTTCCACCAATGGCAAAAGTGAGAACCGACTCCCAAATGTCCACCCCTTACCCTACCCCACAGCCAAACACCCCCTGGAATCCGTGCCCAGCCCCTAAAGAATAGTTCCGCCCTCGGGCTATCAATCTGATATCTCTCAGGTCCAAACATTATCAGGTAGTTAATGGTCCTACCACAGTTCCCACTATTTAGCTTTGGATATAAACAGAGTCCCAGCTATTATATCTTTTCCTGTTTATCAGGTCCACAAATTTTAGCAAAAGTGGAAAATTCCACAAAAATTAATCAAAAAATATATAATGATATATGGGACTCTTGGACTCAAACCCGGGAACAGATTCCTGGGTTCAAGAGCCCCCTCACCACGTCAAGGTGATACCACATCGAGGGGGTAATCACGTAATAATTTCAAATTATCCACTGTGTTCCCACACTGACGAGCTTTTAATTTGTGATGACTACCCTGAGAGGTGGTACAACCACTGGAGCATTCCACATCTATGGTCAGGTTCATGCCAAGAGTTGTCATTCGTGTTGAGGCATTGTCAGAGGTCGTCATCTGCGCCAAAACAGTATCATCAGAGGACCCAGGGGTACTCGAATCTTTATTACTACAACTCATAAAGATCGAACAGAGGGGAGAAAATAAGTAAACCTGAAAACCTTAAAAAGATATCATCAGCCTTACATGGAATTTATTCTCCCACTAATGGCACAAGTGAGAGCCGACTCCCAAATGTCCGCACCCGTACCCTACCCTACTCCACAGGGGATGGCAAAATACGATTAGAGTGGCCCAGGTGTAGGCCAAACTCACTTGCTAAGAACAAAGGTATTATAAGAATACGATGATCATCCCCACCCTAATCATATCCTGGGCAAACCGGATAGAAGGCCGAGAGCCCTATCCCCGGAACCAGAACCCCTGGAATCCGTGCCCCAGCCCTGCAAAATAGTTCTGCCCTTGAGATATTAATCTGACATATCTCAGGTCCAAACATTTTTGGGTAGCTGATGGTCCTACCACAGTTCCCACTATTTAGCTTCGGATATGAAACCAGTCCGAGTTATGATATCTTTTCCTACTTATCAGGTCCAATAAATTTTAGCAAAAGTAGATAATTCCCAAAAAATTAATCCAAACAGACATATAATGATATTTGGGACTCACAGACTCAAAACCAGGAAAAAATTCCTTGGGTTCAAAACCCCTCACCACGTCAAGTTGGTCCCAAGCCGAGGGTGAAAAAGTTTCCTTTTAGGAAATGTAAGGCCCAAAAAGACAAGGCAGAAAAAATGTTTCCCTTTATGAAATCTAAAGGCCTAAAAGGATGAGGGTGGAAAAAATGCTTTATGAAATGTAAAGACCCAAATGGACAAGGTTGGAAAAATTCTTTATGAAATGTAAAGAACCAAAAGGACAAGGTTGGAAAAAGTTCTTTATGAAATGTGAAGACCCAAATGGACAAAGGTGGAAAAATTGTTTATGAAATGCAAAGCCCCAAAAGGACAAGTTTGGAAAAAATTCTTTATGAAATGTAAAGACCCAAAAGGACAATGGTGGAAAAAATTCTTTACGAAATGTAAAGACCCATAAGGACAAGTTTGGAAAAAATTCTTTACGAAATACAAAGACCCAAAAGGACATGGTTGGAAAGAATTCTTTATGAAATGTAAAGATCCAAAAGGACAAGTTTGGAAAAAATTCTTTATGAAATGCAAAGACCCAAAAGGACAAGGTTGGAAAAAATTCTTTATGAAAGGTAAAGACCCAAAAGGACTAGGGTGGAAAAAATTCTTTATGAAATGCAAAGACCTAAAAAGACAAGGTTGGAAAAAATTCTTTATGAAATGTAAAGACCCAAAAGGCCAAGGTTGGAAAAAATTCTTTATGAAATGTAAAGGCCCAAAAGGAGAAGGTTGGAAAAAATTCTTTATGAAATACAAAGACCCAAAAGGACAAGGGTGGAAAAAATTATTTATGAAATGTAAAGACCACAAAGGACAAGGTTGGAAAAATTCTTTATGAAATGCAAAGACCCAAAAGCACAAGGTTAGAAAAAATTCTTTATTAAATGTAAAGAACCAAAAGGACAAGGTTAGAAAAAATTCTTTATGAAATGCAAAGACCCAAAAGCACAAGGTTAGAAAAAATTCTTTATGAAATGTAAAGACCACAAAGGACAAGGTTGGAAAAAATTCATTTAGAAATGTAAAGACCCAAAAGGACAAGGTTGGAAAAAATTCTTTCTGAAATGTAAAGACCCAAAAGGACATGGTTGGAAAAAATTCTTTCTGAAATGTAAAGACCCAAAAGGACATGGTTGGAAAAAATTCTTTATGAAATGTAAAGATCCAAAAGGACAAGTTTGGAAAAAATTCTTTATGAAATACAAAGACCCAAAAGGACAAGGATGAAAAATATTCTTTTATGAAATGCTAAGGCCTGAAAGACAAGGGTGGAAAAAATTCTTTATGAAATGTAAAGACCCAAAATGACAAGGCTGGAAAATATACTTTATGAAATGCAAAGGCCCATAAGGACAAGGGTGGAGAACATTCTTCCTGAAATGTAAAGACCCAAAAGGACAAGGCTGAAAAATATTCTTTATGAAATGCAAAGGTCCAAAAGGACAAGGGTGGGAAAAATTCTTCCTGAAATGTAAACAACTAAACGAAAAAGGTTGGAAAAAATTCTTTATGAAATGCAAAGGCCCGAAAGGACAAGGGTCGGAAAAATTCTTCCTGAAATGTGAAGAAATAAAAGAACAAGATTGGAAAAAATTCTTTATGAAATACAAAGGCCCAAAAGGACAAGGGTGGAAAACTTCTTTAAGAAATGCAAAGACCCAAAAAGACAAGATTAGAAAAATTTTTTATGAAATGTTAAGGCCCAAAAGGAAAAAGTTACAAAAAATTAGTTATGAAATACAAATGCCCAAAAGGACAAATTTGGAAAAAATTCTTTATGAAATACAAAGACCCAAAAGGACAAGGCTGGAAAAAATTCTTTATGAACTGTAAAGGCCCAAAATGACTAGGGTAGAAATTAGCAGTTAAGAAATGATAAGAACCAAAAGGACAAAGTTGGAAAAAATTCTTTATGAAAAGCAAAGACCCAAAAGGATAAGGGTGGAAAGAATTCTCTATGAAATGTAAAGACCCATAAGGACAAGGGCAGAAAAAATTCTTTATGAAATGTAAACACCCAAAAGGAAAAGGTTGGAAAAAAATCTTTATTACATGCAATGACCCAAAAGGAGAAGGTTGGAAAAAATTCTTTATGAAATGCAAAGAACCAAAAGGACAGGGGGTGGAAAAAATTCTTTATGAAATGCAATGACCCATAAGGACAAGGTTGGAAAAAACTCTTTATGAAATGTAAAGACCCAAAAGGACAAGGGTGGAAAAAATTCTTTATGATATGTAAAGACCCAAAAGGAAAAGGTTGGAAAAAATTCTTTATGAAATGCAATGACCCAAAAGGACAAGGTTGGAAAAAATTCTTTATGAAATGCAAAGACTGAAAAGGACAAGGGAGGAAAAAATTCTTTATGAAATGCAAAGACTGAAAAGGACAAGGTTGGAAAAAATTCTTTATGAAATGCAAAGACCCAAAAGGAAAAGGTTGGAAAAATTTGTTTATGAAATGAAAAGACCAAAAAGGAAAAAGGTGAAAAAATTCTTTCTGAAATGTAAAGACCGAAAAGGACAAGAGTAGGAAAAATTTTTTATGATATGTAAAGACCCAAAAGGACAAGGTTGGAAAAAATTCTTTATGAAATGTAAAGACCCAAAAGGACAAGGTTGGAAAAAATTCTTTATGAAATGTAAAGACCCAAAAGGACAAGGTTGGAAAAAATTCTTTATGAAATGTAAAGACCCAAAAGGACAAGGTTGGAAAAAATTCTTTATGAAATGTAAAGACCCAAAAGGAGAAGGTTGGAAAAAATTCTTTATGAAATGTAAAGACCCAAAAGGACAAGGTTGGAAAAAATTCTTTATGATATGTAAAGACCCAAAAGGACAAGGTTGGAAAAATTCTTTATGAAATACAAAGACCCAAAAGGACAAGGTTGGAAAAAAGCCTTTATGAAATGCAAAGAGCTAAAAGGACAAGTTTGGAAACAATTCTTTATGAAATGCAAAGGCCCAAAAGGACAAGGTTGGAAAAAATTCTTTATGAAATGCAAAGACCCAAAACGACAAGGGTGGAAAAATTCTTTATGAAATGTAAAGACCCAAAAGGACAAAGTTTTGAGAAAATCTTAATGAAATGTAAAGACCTAAAAGTACAAGGTTGGAAAAATTCTTTATGAAATGTAAAGACCCAAAAGGACAAGGTTGGAAAAGTTCTTTATGAAATGTAAACATGCAAAAGGACAAGGTTGGAAAAATTCTTTATGAAATGTTGATGCAATTCTTTATGAAATGCAAAGACCCAAAAGGACAAGGTTGGAAAATATTCTTTATGAAATGCAAAGACCTAAAAGGACATGGTTGGAAAAAATTCTTTATGAAATGCAAAGACCCAAAAGGACAAGGTTGGAAAATATTCTTTATGAAATGCAAAGACCCAAAAGGAAAAGGTTGGAAAAAATTCTTTATGAAATGCAAAGACCCAAAAGGAAAAGACTGGAAAAAACTCCTTCTGAAATGTAAAGACTCGAAAGGACAACGGTGGAAAAAATTCTTTATGAAATGCAAAGCCCCAAAAGGAAAAGGTTGGAAAAAATTCTTTATGAAATGTAAAAACCAATAAGGACAAGGGTGAAAAAATTCTTAATGAAATGCAAAGACCCAAAAGGACAAAGTTGGGAAAAATTATTTATGAACTATAAAGCCCAAAAAGGAGAACGGTGGAAAAAATTCTTTATGAAATGCAAAGGCCCGAAAGGACAAGGGTTGAAAAAAATACTTTATGAAATGTAAAGACCTAAAAGATCAAAGATGAAAAAAATTCTTTATGAAATGCAAAGGCCCGAAAGGAAAAGGGTAGAAAAAAGTCTTTCTGAAATGTTAAGACCTTAAAAGGATAAGGGTGGAAAAATTTCTTGATGAAATGTAAAAACCCAAAAGGAAAAGGTTAGAAAAGATTCATTATGAAATGTAAAGATCTAAAAAGACAAAGTTGGAAAAAATTCTTTGTGAAATGTAAAGACCGAAAAGGAAAAGGTTGGAAAAAATTCCTTATGAAAAAAAATCTTTATGAAATGCAAAGGCCCAAAAGGACAAGGGTACAAAAAATTCTTTATAAAATGTAAAGACCCACAAGGACAAGGTTGGAAAAATTTCTTTATGAAATGTAAAGACCTATAATTCTTTATGAAATGTAAAGACCTAAAAGGACAAGGCTGGAAAAAATTCTTTATTAAATGAAAAGACCCATAAGCGCAATGATGGAAAAAAATGTTATGAAATGCAAAGGCCCAAAACGACAAGGTTGGAAAAATTCTTTATGAAATGTAAAGACCCAAAAGGACAAGGTTGGAAAAATTCTTTATGAAATTAAAGACCCAAAAGGACAAGGGTGAAAAATTTCTTTATGAAATGTAAAGACCCAAAAGGACAAGGTTGGAAAAAGTTCTTTACAAAATGTAAAGGCCCAAAAGGACAAGGGTGGAAAAAATTCTTTACAAAATGTAAAGACCCAAAAGGACAAGGTTGGAAAAAATTCTTTACAAAATGTAAAGGCCCAAAAGGACAAGGGTGGAAAAAATTCTTTACAAAATGTAAAGGCCCAAAAGGACAAGGGTGGAAAAACTCTTTATGAAATGGAAACCCCCAAAATGACAAGATTGGAAAAAATTCTTTATGATATGTAAAGACCCAAAGGGACAAGGTTGGAAAAAATTCTTTATGAAATGTAAAGACACAATTCTTTATGAAATGCAAAGACCCAAAAGGACAAGGTTGGAAAAAATTCTTTATGAAATGCAAAGACCCAAAAAGACAAGGTTGGAAAATATTCTTTATGAAATGCAAAGACACAAAAGGACAATGTTAGAAAAATTCTTCATGAAATGCAAGGACCCAAAAGGACAAGGCTGGAAAAATTTCTTTATGAAATGTTAAGACCCAAAAGGACAAGGGTGGAAAAAATTCTTTATATGTAAAGACCCAAAAGGACAAGGTTGGAAAAAATTCTTTATGAAATGTAAAGACCCAAAATGACAAGGCTGGAAAGACTCTTTATGAAATGGAAAGACCCAAAAGGGCAAGGTTGGAAAAAATTATTTATGAAATGTAAAGACCCAAAAGGACAAGGGCAGAAAAACTATTTATGAATTGGAAAGACCCAAAAGGACAAGGGCAGAAAAACTATTTATGAAATGTAAAGACCCAAAAGGACAAGGGAGAAGAAAATTCTTTATGGAATGCAAAAAGCCCAAAAGGACAAGGTGGGAAAAAATTCTTTATGAAATGCAAAGACCCAAGAGGACAAGGTGGGAAAAAAATTCTTTATGAAATGCAAAGACACAAAAGGACAAGGCTGGAAAAAATTCTTAATGAAATGCAAAGACCCAAAAGGAAAATGTTTGAAAATATTCTTTATGAAATGCAAAGACCCAAAAGGACAAGGGTGGAAAAAAAATTTTCTGAAATGCAAAGACCGAAAGGACAAAGCTGGAAAAAATTCTTTATGGAAGGTAAAGACCCAAAAAGATAAGGTTGGAAAAGTTTCTTTATGAAATGTAAAGACCTAAAAGGAAAGGGTTGGAAAAAATTCTTTATGGAATGTAAAGACCCACAAGGAAAAGGTTGGAAAAAATTCTTTATGAAATGCAAAGACCCAAAAAGACTAGGTTAGAAAAAATTCTTTATGATATGTAAAGACCGAAAAGGACAAGGTTGGAAAAAATTCTTTATGAAATGCAATGACCCAAAAGGACAAGGTCGGAAAAAATCTTAATGAAATGCAAAGACCCAAAAGGACAAGGTTGGAAAAAATTATTTGTGAAATGTGAAAGACCCAAAAGGAAAGGGGTGGAAAAATTCTTTATGAAATGCAAAGACTGAAAAGGACAAGTTTGGAAAAAATTCTTTATAGAATGTGAAGACCCATAAGCACAAGGGTGGAAAAAATTCTTTATGAAATACAAAGACCCAAAAGGACATGATAGGAAAAAATTCTTTATGAAATGTAAAGACCCAAAAGGACAATGGTGGAAAAAATTTTTTACGAAATGTAAAGACCCAAAAGGACATGGTTGGAAAGAATTCTTTATGAAATGTAAAGATCCAAAAGGACAATGGTGGAAAAAATTCTTTATGAAATACAAAGACCCAAAAGGACATGGTTGGAAAAAAATTCTTTATGAAATGTAAAGATCCAAAAGGACAAGGGTGGAAAAAATTCTTTATGAAATGCAAAGACCTAAAAAGACAAGTTTGGAAACAATTCTTTATGAAAGGTAAAGACCCAAAAGGCCAAGGTTGGACAAAATTCTTTATGAAATGCAAAGACCCAGAAGGACGAGGTTGGAAAAAATTCTTTATGAAATGCAAAGACCTAAAAAGACAAGTTTGGAAACAATTCTTTATGAAACGTAAAGACCCAAAAGGACAAGGTTGGAAAAAATTATTTATGAAATGTAAAGACCCAAAAGGACAAGGTTAGAAAAAATTCTTTATGAAATGTAAAGAACCAAAAGGACAAGGTTAGAAAAAATTCTTTCTGAAATGTAAAGACCTGAAAAGACATGGATGAAAAAAATTCCTTTATGAAATGCAAAGGTCCGAAAGACAAGGGTGGACAAAATTGTTTATGAAATGTAAAGACCCAACAGGACAAGGCTGGAAAATATTCTTTATGAAATGCAAAGGTCCAAAAGGACAAGGGTGGAAAAAATTCTTCCTGAAATGGAAAGAACTAAAAGAACAAGGTTGGAAAAAATTCTTTATGAAATACAAAGGCCCAAAAGGACAAGGGTCGAAAAAATTCTTCCTGAAATGTGAAGAACTAAAGGAACAGGGTTGGAAAAAATTCTTTATGAAATAAAAAGGCCCAAACGGACAAGGGTGGAAAAAATTCTTTATGAAATGTAAAGACCCATATGGACAATGGTGGAAAAAATTCTTTATGAAATGCAAAGGCCCAAAAGAGAAAGGATGGAAAAAATTCTTTAAGAAATGTAAAGACCCAAAAGGACAAGGACTGAAAAAATTATTTATGAATGCAAGGGCCCAAGAGGACAAGTGTGGAAAAAATTCTTTTTAAAATGTAAAGACCCATAAGGACAAGGGCACAAAAAAATTCTTTATGAAATGCAAAGACCCAAAAGAGCAAGGGTGGAAAAAATTCTTTATGAAATGTAAAGACCCAAAAGGACAAGGGTGAAAAAATTCTTTATGAAATGTAAAGACCCAAAATGAAAAGGTTTTAAAAAATTCTTTATGAAATACAAAGACCTAAAAGGACAAGGTTGGAAAAAAGTCTTTATGAAATGCAAAGACCCAAAAGGACAAGGTTGGAAAAAATGTTTTATGAAATGCAAAGGCATAAAAGGACATTGTTGGAAAACTTCTTTAAGAAGTGCAAAGACCCAAATGGACAAGGTTAGAAAAAATTCTTTATGAAATGGTAAGGCCCAAAAGGAAAAAGTTAGAAAAAATTAGTTATGAAATACAATGGCCCAAAAGGACAAATTTGGAAAAAATCCTTTATGAAATACAAAGACCTAAAAGGACAAGGTTGGAAAAAATTCTATATGAAATGCAAAGACCCAAAAGGACCAGGTTGGAAAAAATTCTTTATGAAATGCAAAGGCCCAAAAGGACAAGGTTGGAAAACTTCTTTAAGAAATGCAAAGACCCAAAAGGACAAGGTTAGAAAAAATTTTTATGAAATGTTAAGGCCTAAAAGGAAAAAGTTAGAAAAAATTAGTTATGAAATACAAAGACCCAAAAGGACAAGGCTGAAAAAATTCTTTATGAAATGGAAACACCCAAAAGGACATGGGTGGAAAAAAATTCTTTATGAACTGTAAAGGCCCAGAATGACTAGGGTAGAAATTAGCAGTTCAGAAATGAAAAGACCCAAAAGGACAAAGTTGGAAAAAATTCTTTATGAAAAGCAAAGACCCAAAAGGATAAGGGTGGAAAGAATTCTCTATGAAATGTAAAGACCCATAAGGACAAGGGCAGAAAAAATTCTTTATGATATTTAAAGACTCAGAAGGACAGGGTTGAAAAAAATTCGTTATGAAATGCAATGACCCAAAAGGACAAGGTTGGAAAAAATTCTTAATGAAATACAGACCCAAAAGGACAAGGCTGGGAAAAATTATTTGTGAAATGTAAAGACCCAAAAGGATAAGGGTGGAAAAAATTCTTTATGAAATGCAAAGACTGAAAAGGACAAGGTTGCAAAAAATCTTTATGAAATGTAAAGACCAAAAGGGCCAAGGTTGGAAAAAATTCTTTTTGAAATGCAAAGGCACAAAAGGAGAAGGTTGGAAAAAATTCTTTATGAAATGCAAAGACCCATAAGGACAAGGGCAGAAAAAATTACTTATTAAATGCAAAAGGCCCAAAAGGACAAGAGTGGAAAAAATTATTTATGAAATGTAAAGACCACAAAGGACAAGGTTGGAAAAAAATTCTTTATGAAATGCAAAGGTCCAGAAGGACAAGGCTGGAGAAAATTCTTTATGAAACGTAAAGACTCAAAAGGACAAGGTTGGAAAAAATTCTTTATGAAATGTAAAGACCCAAAAGGACAAGGTTGGAAAAAATTCTTCATGAAATGCAAAGACCCAAATGGACAAGGGTGGAAAATATTCTTTATGAAATACAAAGACCCAAAAGGACAATGTTGGAAGAAATTCTTTATGAAATGTAAAGACCCAAAAGCAGAAGGGTGGAAAAAATTCTACATGAAATTCAAAGGACCAAAAGGAAAAGGTGGGAAAAAATTCTTCATGAAATGCAAAGACCCAAATGGACAAGGTTAGAAAATTTTCTTTGTGAAATGCAAAGACCCAAAAGGACAAAATGACAAGGTTGGAAAAAATTCTTTATGAAATGCAAAGGCCCAAAAGGCCAAAGTGGGAAAAATTCTTCATGAAATGCAAAGGCCCAAAAGGACAAGGTTGGAAAAAATTCTTTATGAAATGTAAAGACCCAAAAGGACAAGGTTGGAAAAAATTCTTTATGAAATGCAAAGACTCAAAAGGAAAAAGGTTCGAAAAAATTCTTTATGAAATGCAAAGACCCAAAAGGACAAGGGTGGAAAAAATTCCTCCTGAAATGCAAAGACACAAAAGGACAAGGGTGGAAAAAATTCTTTATGAAATGCAAAGCCCCAAAAGGACAAGGACAGAAAAAATTCTTTATGAAATGCAAATGCCCAAAAGGAAAAGGTTGGAAAAACTTCTTCATGAAATGTAAAGCCCAAAAAGGAGAAGGTTGGAAAAAATTCTTCATGAAATGCAAAGGCCCAAAAGGACAAGGGTGGAAAAAATTCTTTATGAAATGTAAAGACCTAAAAGGTCAAAGATGAAAAACATTTTTTAAGAAATGCAAAGGCCCAAAAGGACAAGGGTGGAAAATTTCTTTATGAAATGTTAAGACCTTAAAAGGATAAGGGTGGAAAAATTTCTTAATGAAATGTAAAAACCCATAAAGAAAAGGTTGGAAAAAATTCCTTACGAAATGTAAAGACAAGGTTGGACAAATTTTTTTATGAAGTGTAAAGACCGAAAAGGAAAAGGTTGGAAAAAATTCCTTATGAAAAAAATCTTTATGAAATGCAAAGGCCCAAAAGGACACGGGTGGAAAAAATTCTTTATAAAATGTAAAGACCCACAAGGACAAGGTTGGAAAAATTTCTTTATGAAATGTAAAGACCCATAATTCTTTATGAAATGTAAAGACCTAAAAGGACAAGGCTGGAAAAAATTCTTTATTAAATGAAAAGACCCATAAGTGCAATGATGGAAAAAAATTTTTATGAAATGCAAAGGCCCAAAAGGACAAGGTTGGAAAAATTCTTTATGAATTGTAAAGACCCAAAAGGACAAGGTTGGAAAAATTCTTTATGAAATGTAAAGACCCAAATGGACAAGGGTGAAAAAATTCTTTATAAAATGCAAAGACCCATAAAGACAAGGGTGAAAAAATTCTTCATGAAATGTAAAGACCCAAAAGGACAAGGGTGAAAAATTCTTTATAAAATGTAAAGACCCAAAAGGACAAGGGTGAAAAAATTCTTAATGAAATGTAAAGACCCATAAGGACAAGGGTGAAAAAATTCTTTATGAAATGCAAAGGCCCAAAGGACAAGGGTGGACAAAATTCTTTATGTAATGTAGACCCAAAAGGACAAGGCTGGAAAAAATTCTTTATGAAATATAAAGACCCATAAGGACAAGGGTGAAAAAATTCATTATAAAATGTAAAGACCCAAAAGGACAAGGTTGGAAAAAATTCTTTATGAAATGCAAAGGCCCAAAGGACATGGGTGGAAAAATTCTTTATGAAATGTAAAGACCCAATAAGACAAGGCTGGAAAAAATTCTTTATGGAATGCAAATACCCAGAAGGACAAGGGTGGAAAAAATTCTTTATCAAACGTAAAGACTCAAAATGACAAGGTTGGAAAAAATTCTTTATGAAATGTAGAGACCTAAAAGGGCAAAAGTTGGAAAAAATTCTTTATGAAATGTAAAGATCCAAAAGGACAAGTGTGGAAAAACTCTTTATGAAATGTACAGGCCCAAAAATACAAGGGTGGAAAAAATTTCCTTTAATAATATGTAAAGGCCCAAAAAATACAAATATTTCATAATTTGAAAAGTCTTCTAGACGCATTTAAGAAAAATTAGTTTTTCTTAAATGCAACGGCTTCCAGTTTTTCTTTATATTTTTGAGAAATGGCCGAAAAAGTGCCTTGTCTCTAACATACAGTTCCAAAAAAAGGTTTTTTATTGAAGGTAAAAATTAGAAAGCAAGTTTTACTTTGATGCAAAGAATGGAAAATTCTGTTTTTTCTTCAGTGAAATACTGTAAAAAAGTTTCTTCTTACATCTAAAGACCACTCTCCCAAAATAACAAGATTTACCTATATGCAAAGGTTCGAAAAACAAAAAAAAAATTTTTCTTCAGTGCAAAGGGACTGATAAAAGTTTTTCTTTAATGCAAGGCCATAAAATTTTTTTTCGAACGCATGGGGCGTAAAAAATCACATCTTTTCTTAGGTATCCAAAAAATAATATTTCCTAAATACAGTTGCAAAAGGAATAATTTTTGCCTTCTAATGATGGAGCCCAAAACACTTTTTCTCTTATTAAATACAGGGTTCCAAAACTCTCTTCTTAAGAGCACAGGCTCATTAGAAAAGAGGGTTTCTTAATTGCAAGAGCCCCAAAGCAAACGGGTTTTCATAAATTTAAGGTCTCGCAAATCTACGGGACTCAAAAAACTTATTTCTTAGATTCAAGGGACCAAAGAGCAAGTTTTTTCTTTGATGAGAGAGCCAATGAAAAGAATGTTTTTTTCTTAAATTCTAAGGGCAACAAAATCTAAGATTCAAGAGACTGAGAAATTTCATCTTAATAAATACAAGAGACTAAAAATTTCTTTTGTTAAATGCAAGGGCCTGAAAAGTGACAAAAAATTGTACATGCACTTAAATGCACGAGGCCAAAGAATCTCTTCCTAAAAGGAAAGGGCAAAACTTTTTTCCTATATACGAGGGAGATACAAGTGCTACCCAACATCTTTTTTCTTAAGCGTATTGATACAAGAAAAAAAAATTATCAAATCCATGGGCTAAGAATGTTTCTTTAACGCTAGGGACTTGAAAATTAGCCTTTACACGGATATTCATAAAAAAAACTCATTAAATGCAAGGGTCAGAAAAAACAACTTTTTTAAAATCACGAACCCAACAACAAGATCTTACAGATTCAGTTAACCAGAAAACCTCATTTTCTTAAATAAAAGGAAAAAGACATTTTTTCTTAAATGTAAGGGCAGCTGAAAACGAGTTTTTTCTGAAATGCAACAATAAAATAAAAATTTTTTATGCAAGGCCCGGAGTGGTCCAGTAAAAACATTTTTCTTAAAGGAAGGACCCGAAAAACCCAAATCCAGGAGAAATGGGGGAAACGGGTTAAGGGTTGAAGCACAGACTTTTCTACTGTCTTGGAAATGAAATGTATAGGAGTCAGAAAAAGCAGAAGTAAGAGGGAATCCAAAGCCTGCTGTCAGGAAGGGACTGCCCCCCTAAAAACGTGACCGGACTGTCTGGCTCTGAACTCAACAAGAGTGGCAGTTAGCATAACTCTGCAGATGTGCCCTCAGTACTAGTCATAAGCTTGCTTTGCTACTCATTGGGCTTTAGACCTGTGAGTAAGTACCAGCATCAGCTGGGGATAGGAAAAGGGTGCGGGCTAGCTACTTCAACCACAGACTTGCTGAGAACCGGAAGACGTTGCCCCTCTGGCTCCAACAATTTGAAAAGGGCGTGTGATGAAATCATTATGGTGAATTGACTGACGTTGTGGAAATTTTGCACAGGATGTTCATCCTCGATTTAGCTGTCACTGGGTAGTCGTGGAAGTGGCTTTTGACTTGCTCTTTTCTGGAGCCGCCCGCCGTTAGAGGGTAAACTGCTTATTGTTGAAAGGGTAATAATATTAATGATAATGGACCGACTGACATTGTGGAAGTTATCTGCTCTGGGGTTTCATTCTTGACTCAGCGATTAAAGGATGAACGTAGCAATGACTTTATTTGCATTTCTCTACATCCACCCCTAGCTAAAGGAACCTTCCTACCGAGGACGCCACTACTTGTAGCCACTCACGGCATGGAGACAGATTATAATCTGTTCTTATGAATTTCAAAAGCTAACAGATATGTCTGTCCATCGCGACGTCACGAGAGGCGCTCCTCTCGTCACCAGGTAACGTTACTTACCGGAAGTGAAACGAAGAAACGACAACCAAAGCCGCTCCCATTAAATGACAAATGACGTCACCAGCCATCGGTACGCCGTGCTCACAATTAAGCGACAGGGCGGCAATCCTTCTCTTTCCTGTGTAGGGGCCGAGACAGGCAAAGGCTGCCTAAAAATAAAGTCCGGTATTACAAAAAAAAAGCAAGACCAGGTGGCTGAGGAAACACAAAGGAAGGGAAAGAATTCTTTACTGTGGAAGACAATTGTCAGAATAATTCCACCCGGTAAGTTGAAGATTACCTCGTCGAGGCCCTCCTATTTTCAATCTTCCCTCGAGGGTGGTAGGATGTGTTAGAGAGGGTAGGAGGCCTAGTTTGAAGGCTGGGATTATATGTCCCGTCAACAAAGCCGATTGTAGCTTCATGGAAGACTCACCACCGTTGCATCATTCAGTAAAAAGAGCAAAAATGGGAGTTACCAAATTTGCCAAGATTGCTCCCTCCTTCCCAGGAATTCGAATCCGGGAGCAACAACAACAACAACAACCTAATGATAATAACTCACCAAGAGCCTTGAACAGAAATAGACACACGATGAGGAAATAGCAACACGAGTAAAAACGATACTGACGTTATGCAACCCTAATTTACATAATTACAGTAATTTTGAAACAATAGGAGACCTCTTTGTATATCATGTAATTGTATCGCTATTGCTTCGAATTGTACCAGAAGGCAGAGACACGTTCGCCATGCCACTGGTTGGCAACTTACTCTATATGAACTTGCTACTGCAGAACTACCCCTCATACCGAAAGGGGAAAAGCGTGTGAGTGTGCACATTCGTGTAACACACACATGTGTGTGTATATATATATATATATATATATATATATATATATATATATATATATATATATATATATATATATATATGAATATATATATATATGTATGTATTATTATATATGTGCATATATATATATATATATATATATATATATATATATATATATATATGCATGCAGTATATATACACAATATGAATATACATATGTATAATATACTGTAGGTATTTTTACATAACAGTTCCGCACGAATTATTACCTTGGAAATTGATTTTTCCTACACTATTAGTGTTGCTGATGAAGTAGGTGGTGCTGTTTATTGTGTGTCAACTATATTGACATACAACTCTACCCAACAATGTTGGGGACCCTGTGGGAACTCGCGGTTTTGGGCGGGGAAATACGCTGCAAGAAACCGGGCTGTCATGTTGGTTGTATGGAACGGTTCCGCGCATTGGCAAGTAGTAACCACACTAATTTAACGTACCCTAACCTAACCTAACCTAGTAGCCCGTGTTACTTAGTCGGGGGGCTCAGCACCCCGGACCCTCCGGTGAAGGAAACTCCACTTTTTACCTAAAGTTACCCTATAACACTGCGCACACGCAGTAGCATTCCAGGTTGGCCAGCATACAATAACAAATCAGTTCTGAGGTTAATTACAGTTTAATTACAGTCGACCGAAATAAACTAACGGTAAATTCTTGATAAGCAACCAAAATACTATAGAAAAACTCAATTTCCAAGGTAATACCAGATGCGGAGTTGTTACATAGTTCTACCGTATAATATATATATATATATATATATATATATATATAAAATCACGTCACAGTAATTTTTTGTATTTGCGAACACAAAGCTGCAAATGTTATTTAATATCCAATTGGCTCTACGTCGGAAATAATACCGAAGGAGAATTGTAATTGATACATGGTAGTTGCCTAGTGGACGAAAATTCATATCTACATCTATATATATGTGTATATGTATACATATATATATATATTATATACATATATTATATATTCCTCCAGAATTATTTTACTGAAAACTTTTATCCCATATTTATTTATTTTACAAAATTCTAAAACATTTCTTAAATGAGAAGTTTTGTCCCAGACCGGTGTCCAGCCAGTACTGCTAGTAAAGATGTCAAGGACATTAACCATACCTTGGTCAGAGTAGCTATATGGTCCGAAAAAAGTTACAAGAGATACTTAAGCATTGCGTTCTTTAAATTAGGTTCCAATTTGTTTTTACTAACCCTTTTACTTATAAGACTGAGGGAGACCCCCACCCTTCCAGTGGATCTTAATTCGTGTGTCGCTTGCTTGCTCGCAATGTGGTCTGCGATACGTGGGATCCAGTTCTCGCTGGTAGACACAGAATTTTGGAACGCAGAGGTCTTCTGTTAGAGCTAGCCAGGCTTCCTCTTTCTAACCACCCTTTTCAGCCATTAGAGAAAAAAGTTTTGCACAAGACCATCTATCACTGACCTGGATTTTGAAGTGCTGTCTTTTTGTTCCAGTAGACTGGACCTTCTAATTTCAGTCACTGGTTATTAAGAGATGAAACCGGAACTGAACAACAACTCGCCCAGTATGCAACTAGCAATTGCGTGTGTGATTTCTCAGTAGGTACAGGTACACAAAACATCGTTAGACATTTTACTTTGTGTGTGGTAGTTTGTTTACATCTTACCTTTTTATGTTTGAGATTTTTATTTTCGTATTTTTATGATTCATTTTTAGTTTGTACTTGCTATTCATTTTGTGTATTGTTTAGCTTATAACCTAAGATTTTAATATGACAATTTATTAATTTTATTGTAATTTCGGTGATTTTTACCTTTGTCAATTTTTCAGCCTGATGATGAGGTTATATACCTCGATCGCCAGTGAAATACAGAATGTTCCACCTGGCCTTGGCAATATTATTTATTATCAAGCTATGTCAATACATACATGCATATATATATATATACACACATACATATATATATTATATATATATAAAAGTGTGTGTGTGCGTGTGTAAATATACATATGTATGTATGTATGTATGTATGTATGTATGTATGTATGTATGTATGTATATATATACAATATATATATATAATTTTTATATATATAAACTAAACACTGAGAATTAAATTGAATAATCGTGTTTAACCTAAAAAACAAAAGTCAAAAGAAGAATGTAAGACAATAAAAGGACATTTACGTAACATAAATAAAGATCTACACAGAATTAAAAGCAAAGCAACTCAACAGTATATTTTTTTAATATAACTATGTTTTTATTCTCTTTTACTTTAATTTTTACTATTTTTTTTATTGATTAAACATCTGTGCTCAGTTTTGAGTCTTGGTAATTAGGGCTGATGTGTTTTCTTTTATAATATTTTATATAGTTTTATCTTACTTGTATCTTAGTGTAAATACACGCACACACACACACACACACACACACACACACACATATATATATATATATATATATATATATATATATATATATATATATATATATATATATATATATATATATATATATATATACTGTACACAAATAAAATCAAATAAAAGAAAATTAAATAAGATATATGATATAATATATATATATATATATATATATATATATATATATATATATATATATATATATATACTTTCGTTGAGAAAGCCAGCCATTTAAGAGATAATAGTGTCAAGATTATTTACGCACATCATAAAAATATACAAATACGAAAAGAACAGACACTTACCTAAATACCTCCTTCAGAGCCTAACATGGTCTTCCTTCCTCCCTCCAGCTGAATGGGAGAACTTCCAATATAATTAAAAAATGAGAGTGATTAGATCCTCAATCTCCCATAACATGCACAAGAGTAGAGAGGCACTCCCACGCGAACACAAGCAGCCTCTGTAGATTTAACGACAGTATCGTTCCTTTTTCCGATCTGGAGGCCTAATTGGAGGAGTATTCCCACCACCCACGATAGGTAACCACTCTCAACTGACTATAGAACAAATACAGGTACGCGTTGGGAACCTCTCTCTCTCTCTCTCTCTCTCTCTCTCTCTCTCTCACTCACACACACACACGACACCCACGCACTCCAGCTCCGTCCGTCCCACCATCCCACGCCTTCACCAACCCCTTCACCCTCCATTCAGGAAAACAGATCAAATTGCCCCATTCCAGCGAGGGCGTCTTAATGCTGACTATTTTCTTAAGGTAAAAAGACTGAGACGCTCGTCTGAGGCAGAAACACACCCAAGATTCCAGGTTTTGTCAATAATTTCATTCCGAGAAAAACAGACTCGGAATGTGAAGTTCTCTTTCGACGCACTTTTCTGAAGCTAAAGGTAAGTCTGATGCATTCTTGGGGTATTTTCTTCTTCAGGTTAAAAACAAGTGCAGCGTCTGGTTTTTTCTTCATACGTTTTCTTCTGGATAAAACCGATAAACTTAGGTGCTGTACATAAGCTTGTTAATGTAAACACTTCAGTTTTTTCCGTGAAAATTAATTCCCCGTGACGTCATTGTGTTTTGTCTTCCAGATGAAAATTCACCTGAAAGATCCTTTATTCCACGAAAATATTTTCATCTTAGCAAAAATTGAGGACAGTTGTTTAGTGTTCAATGTGAACATTCTCCTCTGTTGAAAGCAGTTAAGTATGGTGTTCTCCCAGAATATTTCCTTCAGGGTAAAAACCCGCAGATCTAGTGCTCTTGCCGAGTGTTTCCATCAGGGGCATAAGGAATGACAAGCTCGTATTGTGTCCTCTGAACATGTTTTTTCT
>NC_089794.1:3390000-3410000 GCF_040412425.1 Macrobrachium rosenbergii
AAAATGATTTTCCAAGTGATAATTTTCTGTTAATATAGTATGCATAATAATGTGAGCAATAATACTGCCTCATTCTTCATTTCTCAGGGGAACATAACTTCCTCTCCCCCTTTATCTTCCCCTCACCCTCCCCTCGCCTCCCCTCCCCATCCCCATCCCCTCTTCCTTTATTTTCCCCCCTCCCCTTCCCCTACCCCTACCCCTACCCCTATCCCTATCCCTATCCCTATCCCTTCCTTCTCTCTTGCCCCTCCCCTTCCTTCTTCCTTTGCCCCTCCCCTTCCCTCCCCTCCCATTCACCCTCCTATCCTCCTCCTCCCCTCCTCTCCACCTTCCCCTTCCACTTCCCCAACCTTTCCCCTCCCTCCCCCTCCCCTTCCCCAATCTCCCTCCTCCTCCTCCTCCTCTATCTTCTCACTTCTTTCCCCTTTCCTCATCCTTCTTCCCTCTTTCCTCCCATTACCCATAGACTGTTATTCAGAGTTTTAACGGGCCTACCCGTAGTTTGTTATTCAGAGTTTCTTCAGGCAGTGCTGGGTTGGTCAGCTAGTATGTATATATTTATATATGGGTATATATATGTATATGTATATGTGTATATATATGTATATATATGTATATATATGTGTATACTGTATACAGTATATATATATATATTCTAGAGTTTATACAGCTCATACAAATTTCTTTTCTGCATTAATTTGCTGTCACTGATAGGTTAGCAATAAATGAAGCTTTGGTTAGTGAAGATGTACCCATCAGTTTGTGGCTTCTGAGAAATGCTAGATGCAGAATGTGGTAAGTGGTCTGAGCACAATTAAGGCAGGCTAACTTTGAGCTTAAAAATTAATTTTGGCAAGCCTAAACTGAACAAAAATAAATTTCTTATAGGTACAAATTCCTCATGTGTGCATTTTTAATATGCTGTGGATAATTTTCTTGCTTTATGGCTTACAAATATGATATTATTTCTGTATTCCATTGCTTATTATTCTCTTTATTAGCAAAATTATAGTTTTAGAAGTAATCACAGCATTTCATTTAGATATGTGGCAAACTAAAAGTTTCTCTTTGTGTACAGTATTTGATTTCTTATCAGTGTTTTGTTCTGTAGACTGTACCTTGCAGTACCTTAACATCTGGTTTATTGTTGAAAAGGAAAGGGGCACACAGGAACTCAGAAGAAGACTGATTTGTCCTCAGAAATTGACATCTGGTATTGTGGTCAGTGGAGGCTCAGATGACACATTTGTCAGGATGGGCTATTAATCTGTTATTGTGGAGTAGGTAAAGGATGGCTGACATGTTCTGGTGATCTCTTCTGGAAGAGATCACCAGACACAGAAGGTGTGGTTACCAAGGATGTTGTCTATTAGCCTCTGGTATTTGTCCCCTGAATTATAGCAGCTGAAGGTAAAGTACAGTAGTTGAAAGTGTGGGTGTACTGAAGGGTGTGATGATTGCTTTTTTTTGGGACATCATCTCTGTGGGCTAGGAGTTGGAAGTAGCCCTTCTTCTAATCGAACTTGGAAAAGATTCTTGTCTTGTAGAAAGTGGAGGTGATGTTTGCCATGTTGGGCAGTGAGTTGGTTGGGCTCCATTTGTAGATTGAGTTGACTGCAATCTCTGTAGGGGTGCCAGGATCTATCAGTTTTCTTAACTACATTTCCTTGAAGACTTTCTTTGCAGTGATGAGTTTTCCTGGGGGCAGTCGGTGGAATTCTGGACATACAGGGGAGCCTGTTGTTTTTATGTGGTGGTATATGTTATGCTTTGCTGGGATCTCAGGAATCTTCCGAAGAAATCTAGAAACTCTGGCTTGAGGGTATGGAGGCCCACGGGGCTCTCTGAAGAATGGACAGCTGTTTGGGACTGGTGGTGAGTGACATCATCTAAAAGAAAGCTAGGTTCAAAAGGTGGGAATGACTCACATCTACCAGCAGACTGAAATATCTGAGGAAGTTGGTGCTGAGCAAGGGTGTCTGGATGTTGGAAACAATGAACACCCACTAGTATTTCTTCCCTCTAGGGTGGAGGTTGAGGGTTTGGTGGCTGTATGATGGCATGTGTCTACCACTGGCAGCCACTAGGCAGAGTCTGCTGTTGGGGGCTTGCATCTGTCTTCTATTGATGAAAGGAGGATTGACTTGATGGTGTCTGTGTTTACCAGGAACTTCATGTAGGAGGTGCAGTTAATGATGTAAAACCTGGCTGAGCAGGTGTGTTTTGTGGTTGTGGTAGCCACCATTACTTTCTTTGGTGGCTGCTTTACTTATTTTTCCTCCATTTGCAACTGGGGACATAGTTCTTGGCAGTTTCTCTGTGATGGTATGCACAGATGATGGCTGGGTAGGGGTTCCTTTTCTGTTGTGGCATGTATGGGTGCTTATGCATGGTGCTGGCTTGTTTTTTTTCATCTTTGTCCTGGTCTTGGCCATCCTGAGTTTAACACATTCTGTGGGCAGTGTGTTGCGAGGCCTTGGAGGTTTTCAGGAACTCATCCACCTTATTCTGGAGGTCTGTCATTGGTATGCCCTCTGCAATGGAGAGGTCAGCTTGGGGGGTGATGGAGCCAAATTTCTTTAGAGAAGTTGACCGTCTTGGGTTTCCCTTCTGCTCTGAGTTCCAGGAGCTTTAAATGGGATTCATTTTCATCACAGGCTGCCCTTTTCATTGTGTGGGCAGGGGAAGGAAATCTGGTTATCAGCAATGCTTGCCCTGAGCATTGAGCCAAATTGTGATCCAGGGGAAAAAGGTGTCTGGGAATGAATGACCCATGTATGTAATCTGCCTTTTGGTGGAACTCAGTGTTTTAATTGCTGAATTGTATGTTTGCCTTTCAGAACCAGACAGAAAGTTCTGTTGTTGAGAATGGAGTTTGATGGTATTTGCATTCGATTGTCCATCTGCAGACATCCTGTGTGTTTTTCCTTAAAAATATTCTACTGTGACTGTCTTCATGTCCACGAGGGAGGAAGCAGAAGTGGAGCAGGTAATAAGTCCGTTAATGGCTTTGTTAATGATAGAGCTTATATAGCCGTGTTGGGTTCATTATTCACCATGGGGGTTTATGAGAATACGATGCTGTGTCTACTGAGTTAGTGGAGGATAACCCTGGGCTCTTATGGGAGAGGAAAGCCAGACCCTGAGGTCTGTGGTGAGTCCAATAATAGCTTTTTATAGTGGTAGACATGGCTGGATTGTCTGTTAATCACCAAGGAGAAAACCCTGCTGGTCTTGCAGTCACTCTGAGAAATCACAGTGTAAAGGAGTGACACACTTGAACTCAGAACAAGATTAATTTACCCCCAGAAAGTGACCTCTTTTAACTCGGCATTGTGGACAGGAAAGTGGTGACAGGTAAATCTGTGACAACTTTGGTCAGCTTAGTGGTTGGTTGCCAAAACTGCCAAAGCTGGTGGCTGAGCCAGATTTCAGTAGTAAAGCTTAACATTGTGTTTGATTTTGAACATATTTCCTATGATCTTGTTATTTTTTGAACAAGAATTTTATTTGCTTTATGCATAGAGACATTGGTTTAATTTGTTGAAACTGATAGCCATTTCTTCAATTTAGTTTTTATTAATATAATACAGTATCATTATTCAGCACTCTCAGTGCTGACCTGAATGGTACTTAAATGATTGGTAACAAGTGGATCAAGAATGGATACAAAGCAAAACGTATCCAGAGGGAATATTGAAAAGAACCTTTCCTGGTATATGTTGTGTGCCATACAAGGGACACTGTGGGAAGCACTCCTCACACAAAATGTACACTACAGATTTAGTTCTTTCAGTGACTAGGCCTTGCAAATCCAGTCTATCCCAGAACCACAGCTGTGATAGGTGAAATTTACTCTGTATACTATCTGGGAAGTTAATATTCATGTTTTGATACTCATTCTGGTATGGTTTTAAAGTGGAGTACCATACTTCTAATTTATTGATGTATGTTCAAATAAAGTAAAGGGTCAAAATGATCTGTTGAAACTCGCTGAAAATGACATATGAGTTCATCATAAATTACTATGGAGTGGATTTTGGATGAATTACCAGTGCATTGTGTGTGATCCACAGAGGTAAGCATATTGTATTTGGCTCACTTTGGGTTTATAACATCACCGGGTCTTACTGTCTCTTTGTGTCATTTAAGTAGATTGACTCCCATGTGATCATAAAGGTTGGAATAATGGTACCAGAAGTAAAAGTAAGAGTTTTAAGTACTGTACTGTGTAAACACAACAGTGACAAGTCGCCGAATTTCGGTGTATGCTCTGACCTACCAGAATGTAGGGCACACTATCAAACACTTTGATAATTCAAATGCCTTGGTCAGCCATTAAGTTTATGGGTTACGCTCATTAACCCACCACCTAATATTATTTCTCTTGAGCACTTGTCTGCCAAGCCATGGAACTCTTTTCCTGCATGTTTTCTCTGAATACTTTTCGTTCTGACATTTCTTGTTTTCATCAGGTTTATGCCAGAGACATCTCACATGTGATGTCATAACTGTAATTATATGTGGTGATATGTTGTTGTTGTTAGGCAAAGGTAGGAACACATACAGTAGCTGGGAAGTAAAGCTGGCTTCATTCCACATTATAATGAGTAACCCAGGTACCAGAAAATTGTTGTGGAACATTCAAGGTTGTTCTTCTCTGGTTCCACTTTATCATATTCATGGTCAAAAGAGTGAGGAGATAATCTGATTACAGCTGTTAGAAGAGGTAACTGGGTCTCATGCAATACGCGAGACTTGTACTCAGAAGGACCAAGCTATTCAATAATATCAAACTGCAAGTTTATATGAATTGCTGTCTCGAACATTGATGACTGCAGCCATGATGTATTATCTCATTGGCTGTGAATGTTAGCACTCTTTTAATTGTTATCACAAGCTGTCCAATTTACATTTTAAATGAACATCCATATAACTAAGTTGTAACTACACCTTATAAGAAAGCTTTGTTACTACTGGTATTTATTGAATTCTCACTTAATTCAACCATTTTAGCAGCTAGTGTTAAAACTTTTATTATGTATTTTTACCGACCTTTGCAAAAGATAAAAGTATTTGGGGCAAAAATATGTAGTAAGAAGAACGTGAATGAGTGGGTTATGGTAAATGATGGCAACTTAATAGTTTTCATTAAAATGTTATTCCTTCTAGGGGTTTGGCTGGTGATTGGTTTGTCTGGCAAATAGTAGGCTTGGATCTATTTCCATGCCCTCCTGATTTAGAGATTTATTTGAATTCATCATTGTTTGCTTTGATGGCTTAAGGTACAAATCCCATATGCATCATTAGATTATATTAGCCATCCGTTTCATGTACAAGGTACATGGTAGTGTCCAAAGAGTTTCAGATGTCACTGAACCCTTTGATTCTCTCAGCATTTGAGTTTTAGGAGAACTATTATCGTAAATAATAGCAAAAGAAGAATTCTGCTTGTAATAATTGCCATTTTATTTGCTATTTCATGCAGCTGTGTATGAGAAAATGATTATTTTATATGATAAAAAGCATAAATTACACAAGTATACAACACTGATCCTGTGGTTCAAGCCATGTGCATTATGTCCCCCTTGCTTAACTCAAAAATCTTCTATTGTATTTTCTTGTAGCCCTTCTACTCGAATGTGTACTCTCCTGTTTCTTGTGGTATATATGATTTTATTCCTTAATTACTTGTAATATCTAATTTGTACCCATCCACCTGTCTCCTCTGACTGATGACCTAAGAGACTATGGGAGGCTTGAAAACGTTATGAAGGTCAACTTCCGCAGAAAGGCCTCGAGGCTCTGTGTGAATCCAGCTGTCAAAAGGAGTGCGATGTACTGAGTTTTTTTTTTATTGTTGTTGAAAGGAAACAATGTTTTGCTCATCCAAATGTGATTTCAGTTGTTTGTAAGTGTTGGTTACTTCAAACTGTCCATAATTTGCTGGCATTTTTTCAGCTTCCAGCTTTTAAATTTTAAAGTCAGTTTTCACGACATCTATTTAATGTGAATCAATAATAGCAAAACATAGATTTAAAGTGTTTATTTGTTTCAGAGCTAACAGTAGTGAAATGAAAATGTAAAGTGTAATCTCCCTTGTGTGAGTGCAGCTTTGTTTTCTACAAATATTGAATCTTCTATTATTTGTACCACCTGATTTGCTGCTTAATAATGGTTTTTGTTGTAATAGAATCTCAAAACACTGTTCATATGCATTTAGGGAATAATAATTAAGTAGCACTGATGTTTTTATAGTACTATATTTTAAAATCTTTTGCCAATAATCATCAAAACTTATAGATAGTTCATGGGGGTTTGTCACACTTGAGGTTTTTCTTGAACAATGCATTCTTTTTGTTTATTATTACACCTAAGTAAGTACAGTATAGTGGTTTTGCTAAGACTATTGTGATAGCATTTATAGTCTGATGTCACAGGGACAGTGAACCTTTCCCTCTTCTGGAAGGTGTTTAGTGCCATAGTCTGCTTTTACTGTTTTGTCAGTCTACATATTCAATAGTTGTGACAGACGGCACGGTGTATATTCTTTGTAAGACCTTTCATTGTATAGCATTCTGAAGAGCTTGGCATTTCTTTCGTTCATTGCTCTTGTCAGTTTTCCTTATGACCAAGATGTTCAAATTCCCCTCTTTCGTGACTGGAAAGGTGAAGTCTTAGTAGCAGTGTTCTGCTAGTGCTTTTATCTGTGATTGTTTGCTTGCAAAAGGCAAACTCTTTTGTTGTTCTCAGTTGCTGTCTTATCTTATTTCATGTTTACGAGTCATCAACAAAATGAAGTGTTGTCATGATCAGTTACTCTCACGTAAATGAGTTAATGTAATACTTTGCTTTTATTTATATTTCCAGATTTGTTTTTTATATGATGGACAATTTCTAAAGACTCAACTCTATGATATTCTTATAGTATATTTTTTCCATGCTCTCTCTCTCTCTCTCTCTCTCTCTCTCTCTCTCTCTCTCTCTCTCTCTCTCTCTCTCTCTCTCTCTCTCTCTCTATATATATATATATATATATATATATATATATATATATATATATATGTATGTATATATATTATATATATATGTGTGTGTGTGTATGCATACACACACACACACACACACACACACACACACATATATATATATATATATATATATATATATATATATATATATATATATATATATATATATTCATATTCAAAAAAAGACCTAAGTTTTTCAGTATTTATAGGTATTTTTTGTGATTTAAGTCGTTTTAGCAACTCGACATTAGATTTTAATGTTTTTGAAACCTTTCCATATCATTTTCCATACATATTAAGTTCTTATGCCCACCCTTATATTATCAGATATAGCACAAATCGCTAATATTATTATAGAATGTAGTTACAAAACGTTCCAGACAGTTCTTCACAGTATCTCCCTGTTTTTACTAGAAATCATATTTTCTTGACTTTAAATGTGGTACTTTGTATGAGACGTGAACTCTGTGCGTGAATCTTCTTCGCATGATACCCAGATATCCTAAGGAACAAGAAGCAGGCAGAGCAATGCACTGGTCATTCAATGTTAGCCGAGCAATATACGCGACCAATTATGTGGGTGATGCAAATCATTAGGTAAATGTTGGATGCTGTTGTTAGATTTAGCAGTTAGATCCTGCTGTACTCTCTAGAAAAATGAAGCAAATGAAACAGTAGTGTTTTCTTTTATACATATTATGTGCTGCACTCTGTTTACAATGTTGGTATTTTTTTGTACAAAATAGTACCAGTTTTGTACGTATGACAGTAGCGTATGTATAATCTGAGAAGTGGCTTAGAATGTCTGCATAATCTATCTAAACTATGTGCTCGCAATTCTCTGTACATCTGTGCAAGTATAAATATATATACATATATACATATTGTAATAGTTTTGACAGAGGTTGTGGATATTTGGTAACCAGTTTTACGCGAGGGAACATTTTTAAAGATTAAATAAACTTTATTTTACAACTGTGCCTTTTAAAACCCTTACTTAATTGATAGAAAATTAAGGAAACAATGTCCCACTCTTACAGGACCAAAGGCACATCAGTCTGGCGAAACAGAAGCAAGGAGAACATTCCAAAGGAAGTGAGACATTCCCAACTTTAAGGACAGTAATTGGAAATGTACAGTCATATTTTCCTTTACTTATGCTAATTATCGTTATATACACATAAACGCTGCACTTATATATACTATTGTTTATTGTCAATGGTAAAAGTTCTGCATAAAATTTTGTAGTGAAATATATTATATATATATATATATATATATATATATATATATATATATATATATATATATATATATATATATATATATATATATATATATATATATATATATATATATATATATATATATATATATATATATATAATATATAATACACTAGCCAACCAACCCGGTGCTGCCCAGAAAAACTCCGAATGACAGTCTAGGGTAGGGGAGGGGAAGAGGGGAAGGGAAGGAGAGAGAGAGAGGGGAGGGTGAAGGGGAGGGGGAGGAGGAAGGGAAAGG
The DNA here is from genome assembly GCF_040412425.1 of Macrobrachium rosenbergii. Lineage (NCBI taxonomy): Eukaryota > Metazoa > Arthropoda > Malacostraca > Decapoda > Palaemonidae > Macrobrachium > Macrobrachium rosenbergii. The sequence continues at coordinate 3,398,562 of NC_089794.1, forward strand.
GGAGGGAAAAGAAGGGAAGGGGGAATTGGGAGGGGAGAGTGAGGGGAAGGAAGGGGGGGCGAAGTTATGCTCCTCTATCATCAGAAGAGAATAAAAAGTATCTCCACTGAACAAAGACAACAAATAAAAAATATTGTATTTCTATAATTCGCACTCAGGTGTGTCTGTGTTTGTGTGTATGTGTGTGTGTGTGTGGGGGAGGAGGTCTGTCTCTCTTGTTGCAAAACAGACGGACCTACACCATTAGGTATGCAATGAACTGTTGTTACCAAAACGCTCCATGAATCTCTTTTAAATTGACTTTATAACGATATATGCCTTCGTGATGCTACGAAGTAGTAGTCGCTATAACGATTTCGGAAGGTAAAAACGAAGAAGAGACGATCGAATTAATGAGGAAAGTGGCATTTAAACTAATAAAGAAAAAGGATATTGTACTACATTAATGGCATTAGCTCAAAAACACCATCCAAAATGATTTGGAAGAAAATTAAAAAACTAAATGGCAAGTTTGTCCCTGAACCTCTGCCTACCCTCAAGATAAATGGTGACCTAGTCACCCAACCAGAGAGGGTCGCAGAAAAATTAGGAGAGCATTTCTCGAGAATATCGAGTAGTGAGAACCATTCTGTAGAATTCCAAGACATTAGAAATGCCCAGATTTCTCTCGATTTAAGAGAAAATAATTTTGAACCATACAATGCAAAATTTACACTGCAGGAACTCAAAGATGCCTTGCAGAATACTAAACCATCAGCCCCTGATGAAGATAAAATACTCTATGAAATGCTGAAACGTCTCCCAGAGAAGTCAAAGAAACTTCTTTTAGATATAATAAATGAAATTTGGGAAACTGGTAGTATTCCTAAGAGGTGAAAATTATCATTAATTCTCCCTATGAAGACACCAAGCAAAGATCCTGCTTTGCCCAGCAGCTACAGACCAATAGCTCTCACCAGTTGTGTTTGTAAGCTGATGGAAAAGATGATTAACACCAGACTTGTATGGCACTTAGAAACAAATAAATTGCTTTCTCCATTCCAGTTTGGCTTTAGGAAAACTAGATCTACTTTAGATCCCTTGCTCAGGCTCTCAAGCCAAAGACAACAAGGTTTTGCTAAACAGAGCCAATCAATAGGAGTTTTCTTTGATTTGGAAAAGGCATATGACACCACGTGGCGTTATGGTATTATAAAAAAGTTGTATAAGATGGATATTAAAGGAAAAAAGATCAGATTTATAAATTCGTTTTTATCAGAAAGATATATAAAGGTAAGAGTTGGGAATCATGTATCACGACCTTTCTTGCAAGAAGAGGGAGTTCCTCAGGGCGGCGTCCTTAGTGTCACCCTCTTTGTTGTTGCCATTAATGGAGTATTAGAAAAGATATAATCACCAGTAAAAGGGTCTTTATTTGTAGATGATTTGACTCTGTACTGCACAGGATATGATGCAGCATCTACTAGCAGGCTCACGCAAAGAGCCATCGATAAAATAAGCAAGCGAGCTAATAAGGAAGGGTTTCGATTTTCCGAATCTAAAACTGTCGCTGTTCGCTTCTGCAGACGCCGAACTAAGGGAGTCATTCCAACTCTTACCTTAAATGGAGTTATTTTACCTTACTCTACCGAAGTAAAATTTTTAGGAATGGTCTTTGATGAAAATCTCACTTGGGATAGGATTTCAGTATATTTAATAAAGATTTTAGTCATATTTATTCTTATAGCCTACTAAGTATATATTTTGAAAATAAAAGTTTAATATATACTTATTTTTTGATGGTTCCATCTAATATCATTCTTAATTTTTTACGTTCCTGTTTTAACACTGAATTTTACTAGTATATCATCATTCACCTATTCATTATCAATAATATAATTAATTTGTATATTTTACCTTCATTACGGCGCTGAATAATCCTGATGGTTCCGGCACTTGGTCTTCAAGACCCAGGTTTCATAATCAGCCAATCAAAAAGATATACTGTCATCGTACATCATGCACGCCGTGCTGAGCTAGCTGCTACTACGCATCCATGATGGAGGAACACAATTGGCGTATGTGTGTTTAGGGAGGAAAGCTTTGGACCATTGCTTTATAGATATGAAATATGCTTTGTAACAAAACCAAAAATATTTAATTTAGCAATACAACCAAGCAGTGAGGTATATGTTTAAAACTTAGATTAATAATTATCATAAATTATGATGAAAATTCACGTAAATTCTGATAAAAAATTTGTTGTAGGGGATTTGGATTTGTTGTTGTAGGTTAACCATACGTCTGACAGTGCATGGAATAAAAAAATGGAGGATCAGGAGAAAAACGAGAATTATCCAAGTAACACTTAAAGAAGAGGTGACATGAAATCGAAAACATTTCATTTGTTTTGTCTGTGTTTGTATGTCTGTCATGGGGTAGGGGTTTGACTTTGTGTTAAAACCGTTCTGGAGTGACATAGAGGCCGTGTGCAAAATTTTGTCTGGGTTTGTCAAGTGGTTTGGATTTCTATAGAAGCCAAACTAATATACTGTACATACATTCACTTTTATATATATATATATATATATATATATATATATATATATATATATATATATATATATATATATATATATATATATATATATATATATATATGATGTGAATAGGGAATGCTAGTTTATGCCTTTGATTTGATGTGGTCAAGGATGATAGATTTAGTGTCCCCAGGAGTCGACTTTATGTGGCAACTTTAACGCTAAGTGTAACTTTATGTGGCCATATAATCTTCTTTGGATCCACTGAATAATTTTGAGGTTGTGTGTCGGGGCCAGTTAATTTGGTCTAATGTACCTTTTAGTTTCCACATTAATTTTCTAAATTTAAATATTTTTTTCTGTATTTGATATTTAATTTATAACTGAATTTTCCTGCATTTTTTTCTTGATGTGTCCCTTAGTTTTTCATTTCCCTTTGTGCTGGTCCGCTGGTGTAGTGGTTAGTGTCGTGGCATGCCACTCAGATGTCGTGGGTTCCCGTCTCCCCCAGGGTGATGAAAAATCACTGGCTCTGTATCATGATCAGTTAATGCTGTAGTGCTGGGGTCTGCAGTGGGAGGTTGAAACCAACATTCTTTGGAAGCTTGATTTTCAAGTCAATGGCCCCTGTGTGCTTGCTTGTTCCAAGTGAATAGGTTTCATCTACTGAAATAATAATAATAATTCATCAGTTTTCTACAACTGAATATTCCACGTGTTGCTCCATCCATTTTGTCGAGTAACACTGCAAAAGGGTTTTGTACAGTGCCTATTATGTCAAACTCATTGCTAGTGGAGGAGGACCAGAGGTGTGTTGGAGTTTCGGTTGCAATTATGGATAAGGCGATTGAAGGCCATGATGGACAAGGCTGAAGAAGGAACCAAGTGAGAAAGGCAAAGTAAAAACGCGCAGATAATTTTTTTGTTATTACCATCATTATCATTTTTAATTGTAATCAGTATAAATCCCTAAGGAACAAGTTTTCACACAAAGGAATGGTAACATGGTAAAGAGAAATAGAGCAAAAAAAAAAAAAAAATATATATGCATATATATATGCATATATATATATATATATATATATATATATATATATATATATATATATATATATATATATATATATATAAAAATGATATGGTTTTGATCTGGACCAGAGGTCAACTTAGCTGCTTTGAGGCCATAGAATGATTCTAACTGAGATTCACGGAATTTAACATGGATGGAAAAAGGGAGGGGGGTTAGTAATAGTCGCTTCTAACTTCTAGCTGTGGGCTCAGACAAAAGCATATAAGGTAGAATGTCGGCTTAGGGCCTTTCTTCAAATGAAGGAGTGATCAGGTAAAGACTTAAGGTTCATTTGATTAATTATATTTACATCAAAACACAACCAGAAGAATAGGGAACAATGATGCACGGGAACAGAGTCCTGTCGTACAATCAGCTAAACAATAGGTGAATGATTCACGATGAACACAAGGGGGAGCCCGAATCAAAGGGCACCACGATGGAAGATACTGTGGTTAAGCCACTGTGCAAACGTGAGATGATAAGGTAGTTCCACACCAAGCACTCATATCTGTAATTGAGAATGCGACGGTTACTAAATAGTCGACAGTGTAAGTTAAGGGAATCGAGGGGGTAGCTGTTATGGAGCCAAGCAACTCAATTCTGCAACCTTACATTACTAGGTTATGCACTTTAATTATGACACAGGCCTCACTGAGGTAAGTCGCACTGAGAAAAGATAATAAAATAGTGAGAGAAAATAATGACTGACTTCAAGAACCTTAATTCGGGTACATTACCTTCTTCAGGAAATGGGGTTTCCTTGTCTAAGGGCGCCAGTAATGGAGGCTGATAATGAAGGGGTCACCACAAAAGTAACTCAGGCTTCTAGACAGCCATGTGGGAAGGTAAGGGAGTAGCTCGAAGGGAGCTGGAGGACTGCAAGTGTCCTGGGTAGGTTTTCCAAGGTCTCTGAGCATTCTGAGAGTGATCTGCCTGCAGTGTCCTTTTGTAACGTCTGAGGATTAAGATACTGCTCCATCCAGGTGGTGGTGTCATTGCTGGTACTCCATTTTCTATAGAGGGCCTGCACGTGACTTTTGGTGGGCATGCTGCTTTGCGAGGTCACGCATGCCTAGGTGTCATGGCGCCAGCACGCTTTCTCTTGTGAGTCACTCCATGCTGGCAAGGATTAATCTCCATAGGACCAGACCTGGAATTAAGGGCTCGGGCAAGTCACTCAGTCATTGGGAAAGTCAAAGTTTACCCCATGGGATGGGTGAGAGAGAAATCAAAGGGGCGAATTATTTACCCACAGCTTCTTTATTTATTATGAATTCACAAGACGTTAAACATTTATTCTTAAGATTTTATTTTACGATAATTGTGGCAGGATGGTTGGCGAGGAAGAGGTTCTCCTCTTTGCACCTCCCCATCCTAGTTGACATTCGCGCCTTAGATCTGGTGGGAATGGCTACAAAACGTCATCTCGACTGAACAAGCTAAAAAACTCTCTCCAGATTCCCTTGGGTTACACTATCGTTAAAATTTAACAATTCTGCACAGAAAATCCACTACAAAGCAAATAACATCACTTATGATATTTACACTAATGCAGAATGAATTGTGCTGCTACAAGTTAGATTATTAAGGCAATTGACTGTTATGTTATAGCAGCATCGTTCTAAGGTTGAACATAAAGTTATTCACAAATAATGTAGCAATATAAAATTAAGGTTAGTAGGTTGTCACTAATACCTTAAACTATTTCATGCACTTAACAATGAGTAACTTCGTAAACAAAGTAATGCAGTTAGTCTGCCCTGAAGAGGCAATACAATGAAGTATTTGTGGGCTTGTGTTAGGTGATGCCACAATACTTTTACGCAGCAGAATGGTGCCATGTTGGGCGCTAAAACCTACACGTGCCGAGAGGCTCTGTCATAAATACATGGTAATTTTCTATACGTCAAATTACATTACTTGTGAGCCATGGGCTCTTTATTATAAGGGAAGAGGATGCAACAGATACAACGGTAAGTAATGATGGTTAAGGAAAAATTACGATTAATATGCCGAGATTATATTCCTTAGCCTATGAAAAATGGCTAGGTTCGTTCTTTAGCCCAAAGCCTCAAATTACACCAGTAGGGGCCACTGGACGTGGTGAAGGTAGTCAGAGGGCGTGACCCCCTGGAAGGAGCATCTGCCAATATCTACGGTAATGGCACCATGCCATGTTGGCACTCATATGGGAAGGGCCTAATGGCTTTGTTACATACAATTTAAAATATACCATGCTCATATAGGCATGGAAGTGAAGTCAAAGGACTTATATTACTTGTATATCTGGCATTTGCACTCTGCATTGGCAGAGTGGGAAGTAAAGTAAAAGTGAGGAGCCATTATAGGGCTTCACAAAGGGGTTTATGAGTGGGCTAGATTGCCCCCCCAAAAAAAATGTTAAATTAAGATATTTGGAAAGGAAACAAAAACGATCAAAGAGGTAAAAGAGAATATTACAAGAAGTTGAATTACAAAGTTATAAGGAAAATAAATGGGTGAAGAATCTGGCATCCTCTTCTGGATAGAGGTGCCAAAGTTCTTTGTAAGATAAAGGTGAGATACTGTGCCAGATTGGCACTAGTGTCAGGGGGGTTCAACGGCTCTCTTTGGGCTACCTGGAGCTATATGTGCCCGTGACCTTTTTTCCTTGGACCTCCTTTAGGCTTGCCTTGGTAGGGGAATCAATGGAACTGAATCCGAGGAAGATATGTGAGTGCCACCTATTCCGGCTTCCTTGACAGCCGAGGCAGGGATATTCTTTGCAAGCTCTATCATGAGTTGTCGCAGTTCCTTGAGTTTATTGGCCAGTTTAGATATGGCAAAATCCTTACTCATATTCATATCTATGGAGGACTGGGAAAGAGAGGGAGAGGTCGTGGTGGGCTTGAAAGGCCCGCAGGTCACAATGACCAGCTCAGGCATAGGTTGCAAGGCCGCACCTTTGGGTGAGTTTTCACTGTGGTTGGAGGAATCCAGAGGGGATCTGAGTATACTTTGGGTTGGCTCTTGTACTGATAGAGGTGCCAAGTTGGGGGAAGAGAGTAGATCCAGACTGGAATCTCTCAAAGGGGATCTACGGTGTGCTCTGGCACTGGCACTAAGGCAAGTCCAAGCATAGGAATCAATTTTGGAATTTCTTCGACTTCCACGATGGGCGGAATGTGGCACTGTCCAGAACAAGTAAGTGGCACTGGCGGAGATTTGGAGTCAAGTTTGGGATCTCCTGAAGGGAGATTCAAGGTGCACCTTGGCACTGGCACTGGGGCAGGGCCTGACACTTAAATTGAATTTGGCAAGGGCTTATTGCTCAAAGCGGACGGAGCTTGGCACTGCTCAGGGCACTCAAGTGGCAATGCCAGTGAGTTTAAGGTAGGCCCTTGGGGACTCTTAGGGCTTGATTGAGTTTTGGAGGGGTTAGAAACCCGGGATTTTCATAAATTAGAAGGGAACCGGAAATCCTGTCTCAGGAGGAGGTCATAACCTCCAGGAGGTAAGTAACTACTGCAAGCATGCAGATTTTAGATCGGTGGGGTCTTGTGACCCTCAATTTGATGGTGGGGAGAATCATTTTCATGCGATTAATTCCTTCTACAGTAATAAGTTGATGCCTGTCACTGGTGGCCCCATAGGGGACCTTATCTTCCCTTATGAGAGAGATTTACGTGTCAGTGTCATCGAATGCAGTGACCTGATGTGCTGGGTAGTTACCTTGGGGAGGTACCACAGATATGGGACCCTCGGCTGGAGGGCCTAAGGTTTTAGGATTCATAACCGCTAAAGCAATATTACCCACTGTGGCGATTCTTTGATAAGAATCCACTCTTTAACAAGTGTAATCATTCATTGATGATACATCCAGTTTGTCTGAAATAACTCTTTGAACACTTAAATTGCGGGTAACATTGCCAGTGTAAACATTTTATATGTGATCATTGTTGTTTGTTATACGAATGGCTTTACAACTTGCTTAGCAAGAACAAACTTAACTTATGCGTATAAGCCACTAAACACTGGAAGTCAGTCCTGCCTCACAAACCACTGCGATCTTTTTGCAAACCCATTTTAAAGCTTATACTCCATTAAAATCAGCGCTGGTGCGCCGTTTACTCTATGTTACCATCCACAGCCAAGTTCCTCGAATAGTGGGTATCGAGAGCACATTTTACTTGATTTTCTGGAACGACTTTTCTCTACTAAGTGCCAGAAACTCAGTTCATTGAACTCATCTACTCCAGCGTGCCATTTTTCCGATGTCTCATTTACGTTCTTTGGAACAACCCTTAACCTTTGCACTATAGCCGGTCCCATCTGTGTACAGGTAAATTACCATGCTTCGAAATAAACCTATTGTTCTTCGGAACAAACCAACCTGCGGAACAAACCAAGTACCAACCATTCTTTGGAACAAACTAACCGTTCTTTGGAACAAACCAACCATTCTTTGAACAACCTTCTGTTCTCCAGAACCTTACCTATGCACTCGGCAAATGAGCAATTGTTGTGTGTACATTATTTACCTGGCACTTTACGTGCCTTGCACAAGTTTTGTATATTCCGCCTAACTTACCCTGTGATCTACCGCACATTGAGTGCCTGCTACAAGTCTGCATCATTTGCGTAACTTGTGCTGTGTTATCACCCATTCACACCTTGTGTGTTCCCACCTATGTGTGCTTATTGCATAACTGGCCCAGTGGTTTCATTGCACATTGAGTGACAGCAGATTTTGTGCTCCTAGCCAGTTTTGCACTGTTTCCACACCCATCCATGCCGTGAGTGCCACATATCTGGACTTCTGGACCCATGGCACCTTAAGTGGCACCACCACTGCTGTGCCTTATAACACAACCTGCACCTGTGCCTCTAGGCACCGAGTGCCACCACCAGCGTATCCTTCACCTCACTTGCACTTCAGGTAACCCCATTTGGGCCCTCGAGTGCCACCTACTTGCCCCAAGGAACACTCCCAGTGCCACCCCTTTTATTAGGGAGCATTGCACAGTATTCGTACGCCCTCGCCTGAATCACTGCAATTAGCATCCAGTCCAGTGCCATCTGTTTCCGCCCTGCAGAATCACCTACTAGTTCCCTGGAATGACCTCGTACTTAGTGCAAGTGCCATCTTATCAAAGGGTCACTCCCAGTTACTAGTGGTGCCGCTCACTGGCCCACGCCATTGCATAACCACAACCTGCCAAAGGCAGAGTGCTATTTCCATTCCATGTGATTGCTTGCATGGTCCACCACCTACCTACTTCACACCTTGCTTGGAACCTTAAACCCACAACAACGGCAGTGAGTGCATATAGGAAGTTTATATATATTGCTAAAAGTATCACTACTTCACAGCCCTCCATACTTCCATGTTATGAAGCGCACACAAAGAGACAAGGAGACACGCCTTAAGATGTTCCCTGTTAATTAATATTTGACGACTGATTCATCAGTCTCAATACCCTCACCCATTAAACCTCTTAAGCCTCTCCAAAAGTGTCTATCTTAACCTGTTTTTATGACTCTGCTGGCTGACGACCCCTTTTTTTCCAAGGAAAACCTTGCTTCCCGGTGACCATGTGAATTGCCTGCAGTGGAAACTAATGGGAATTGCGCTCGAAGGAGCAAAACATCTGAACTGCCCAGGACGACAAACACCAGCAGGGAAGAGAGGTCGTATCAGGCTGGACATGGGTCAACATGGACAGAAGCAGACAGGACACTGACCCAGTGACACGCTGCTGTGCGATACTCCATCACCTGAGCAATCGCGAACCTCTTTTGTCTGGCCGACAGCCTATCATCCAAGTGCTGCCCTAAGTGCCAAGTGTAGAAGTCCCACACTCGTTTGAGAATCCATTGACTCTGCAATCACAGATTTTCGCTTAAGGAATTAAGGTATTGTGTGGTGGGGGAGTGTTTGGTCATTTATCTTGTACTCTTATCTCATATCGTTTCCTTTTCCCCTTGCATTGTACTATAGACCCTGAATCACTGCCAGTAACCATTTATCAGTGTTAAGGAGTATTTTACCTGATAATATTTTGATGTCATCTCCTTAAACCTTCAGCACTTCCCTTGTACAGATTAATCCGTGCTTTGAATTACTCAGTGATCGTATTCCTTTACTCTATACATTGCAGAAAGGTTGTGTGTACCACTGTAGAACCATCTGCCTCCACTGTGCCCCTACATCCATCAATCAAGCTATTTATGAAGTGTTATACATCAGATGTCATTCCTTATTGTGTGGCACTTTTATTCTTTTCAGTTGTATAATTTAGCTTGAGTAATGTAAATACATTTAATTAATTTAGATCCAGAATTTCTCTCCTGAGTCCTCCCATTACTCGCAATATAATTCTACTTAAATTCATTTTTGCATGACGTGTTGGTCCCCAGTCAGATGTGTCATTGCCAAGGTAAGAGTGTTCAGATCAACCAACACTCATATCTATATCTATATATATATATATATATATATATATATATATATATATATATATATATATATATATATATATATATATATATATATATATATATATATATATATATATATATATATATATATATATATATATATATATATATATATATATAATCTCGAAGAAGGAAATGGTGCCATTTCCCTTCGCCTTCGAGATTATATATATATATATATATATATATATATATATATATATATATATATATATATATATATATATATATATATATATATATATATGAGTGTTGGTTGATCTGAACACTCTTACCTTGGCAATGACACATCTGACTCAGGACCAACACGTCATACAAAAAATGAATTTAAAGAAACATATTGCGAGTAATGGGAGGACCCAGAGAGAAATTCTGGATCTAAATTAATTAAATGTATTTACATTACTCAAGCTAAATTATACAACTGAAAAGAATAAAAGTGCCACACAATAAGGAATGACATCTGATGTATAACACTTCATAAATAGCTTGGTTGATGGATGTAGGGGCACAGTGGAGGCAGATGGTTCTACAGTGGTACACACAACCTTTCTGCAATGTATAGAGTAAAGGAATACGATCACTGAGTAATTCAAAGCAATGGATTAATCTGTACAAGGAAGTGCTGAAGGTGTAAGAGATGACATCAAAATATTATCAGGTAAAAATACTTATAACACTGATAAATGGTTACTGGCAGTGATTCAGGTCTATAGTACAATGCAAGGAGAAAAGGAAACGATATGAGATAAGAGTACAAGATAAATTACCAAACACTCCCCACCACACAATACCTAATTCCTTAAGCGAAAATCTGTGATTATGCTGACGTTTCACGACAATTGCTATATATATATATGTATGTATGTATATAGTATATATATATATGTGTGTGTGTACACACACATGCATACATATATATATATATATATATATAAATATATATATATATATATATATATATATATATATATATATATATATATATATATATATATATATATACATACATACTGTGTGCTGTATTTCTTTTCACTTAGTCGTGTTCCAAACTAATATTTCTTGACCATTTGTAATCAAACTTATTGAATATGTCAGCTTAACATCCTTTGATCATCTAAAGTTATTGTCAAATGCACTAAGCCAGCTTTTACGTGGTCACATAAGTTCAAACTCGTGATGAGCATCAAGATAAACTTCCCTGATATATAGACTCATTTTTAAAGAAGGCAAACTTATTGATCACGAAAAATGAAATGTATCGAAATATCAAAGTGATTTTCCCTGCCTTTTTTCACTTGAACTTGTTCAAGCAGTTGTTGAACCTTATTAGAAGGGAGAATAAAAGTAGCTGGAAGAAGAAGACTT
>NC_089794.1:3415000-3427500 GCF_040412425.1 Macrobrachium rosenbergii
ATATATATAATATATATATTCATAGAGTATATATACATGTATATATATATATATATATATATATATATATATATATATATATATATATATATATATATATACATACTATGATAACATTCATCCTGTTTTAACCAACATAGACGGCTCGACATCATTAGTGAGACCAACTTTCCCTCTATTAAGTCGCTGCGATCAAAACATCGCCGGATGACGTCACATCAAATGGCTGGTGATAAAAATACTCCAGGTTCAAGTCAGACGTATTTCTGACGCCCTTCCATACATCAAATCGATACTGCTGTTTTTTAGATTTAAACCCGTAGTTCAAACTGATATCTTTGTTGGTGCTTTATTCATTGTCGGGAATATATGTGAAAGCGAGAGAGGAAAGAAAGAGAGATCGTCTTTCTGTGTCAGGCAACAAAAGAAGAGAGAGGGAAAGAGAGAGTTATACAAGTGCCTTTGTGACTGGACAGGCTTCAAATGGTTCAGTAACAAAGGCCAACTATTTAAAGCTTTCAGTTGGTGGTACAAAGAAATCCTTCAAGATGGCAACATTGTACGCCGGTTTCAGAGACAGCCAAAGGAGTTAGCTAAAGGTAACCTACTGATAAACCGAGATTTCTTGTCCATCGGGATGGACTTCAAGCCCTTGGAAAGTCTGCGTGCCATGGCGCAAAGTAGTACTAAGAAGTTTCTCAAAGCAATGCCCTTTCCAGTCTAGAAACAGTCATTTGGTGCTACTGAGCATTCCCTGCTCTCCCTTGCGTTTGCTGATTGAACAGAAGATCTGTAACGCCACCTGTAGCTGCTCTTTGCTAGTGACACGCTTGCAGTAGCTATCTTTCCCTAAGTAGCGACCATAGAACGATGTCCTCCCACATTAGTTTGTGTCACAGCATCTGCCATGGCCTGCAACACTTATAGATTTCAGCTCTCTTGCTTAAGGGCACGGTTGGGCACACTTTACATTTTCCTTTGATTTTTTGTTTTACTGTTAGTCGTCATCAATTTTCTGAGCGTTCCATGTTGTGAATTACCCGTTTTCAGTTTTGTTTTCATCGTCCGTGTTGCTTCTTTAATCTTTGGCACGTGAACTTCATATCCCCAGAACGCTCATTATATTTCGACTTTTAAAGTAATCATATTGATGAATACAACGATTCCATTCTAGGTGCACAGCATCAGCAAAATAATAATAATAATAATAATAATAATAATAATAATAATAATAATAATAATAATAATAATAATAATATTAATAATAATAATCTAACGTACCCACAGCTTAATAAAAGCGGATTTTACCCGTTATATTAGGCAAGTCTCATGTCTTTAATTCTCTCAGTTATTCGAAAAATCGGTTACTCAAACACGAATCTGCTCGGGGAAATCTTTGTGAATCCGAGTCTTACTATTTAGTTGCTAGGTGATACCCTGATCTTACTTTCTCGTAGAGGCAGTCTATTAGTGCCATTCTGAATTGTCCCGTAAGTATGATAATAATAATAATAATAATAATAATAATAATAATAATAATAATAATAATAATAATAAGTTAGGATGTGGATTAAAGAAATGTTCAGTACGCATTTCACTGCGGGGCCTTGTGTGATAAAGATTTGTAAAATTCAAAATCTGAGTTTTGTCTTTAAAAATAAGCATCTCATTTATATATAAAATAACTATACAGCAATTTAAAAATGATGAATGAGGAACAATAATAATAACCACATACCAAACCGAAAGTGATAATGTATAAAAAGAGCCAAAATACGGCTCTAAAATTTCCATCTGGCAACTATATAGCAGGAGGAGAATAGACAACTGAAACTGAATTATCCCGAACGGAATTCAGTGCCTTTTCGGTGCTTCCTAAATCAGCGTCCCAATTTACCAACCCGACAAAACTTTGATTAAGCACAATCAGAAACTAATAACAGTGATGAAAGTTGGGGTTTCATTTCGTCGATTTTATCATTAATTGTTTGCATGAAAACAATTCGTCTCGGGAAATCACACCCAGGGGACGCGCCTGTACCGCACACGGGCAGACAAAAAACCCCGACCTAAAATAAGACTGGATCGAACTGTACCAATTGTTGCTCGTGCCTGCTTTTGCTGCGTTTGAACTGCGGTTGCCCTTTGACTGTGAAGGACTCAAACGTGCGAAAGTCTCTCTCTCTCTCTCTCTCTCTCTCTCTCTCTCTCTCTCACGCGTATATTATTTTTTTTTACCATGAGCCGTTGGGACAGAAAAGGTACGGCCTCCCGTTTTTTCAGCAAGTCTTTAGGAATGAGGTTGCTAGCCCAACATCCATTTGCTTGACCCCAGTAGACGCGTGTCCATTGACAACTGGGTGGACCGATGAGCGGTAGGGTGGGGGCGATCCCCAGACCTGGGAAATGCAAGTCGAGCGCTGCACCACTCAGACATGCAGACACATGTGCAATCACTCTTACATGCACAAATACATAATATACAAAAATATACATATAATACAATACTAATGCATACATACATTTGTACATATGCACATACATGGGCATTCATATACAAGAACAAATTCGAATACAACAACTAACAAACAACGAACTCTTAATTTCTCGATTCCCTGATTTTTTTTGATAATTTTTTTTTTACTGAAACCTTCTTAAACCAGGTTCGAATTCTGGCGTGGGAAGAAGAAAGTCTCCACTTCAGCGTTAATTACGGACTCGAGGTGAGATTACAGTTATCGCAAAATATGAGGCAACCCAGAAGTCAGGGAGTCCACTGTATTTTGGGTGCCGTACATAGCTTTGCTGTATTGCGCTTTCATTTGTCCATAATTGAAGGCGGTCGGGCATTTGTAGCAAAGATTGCAGATGAGATGTGTAGGGGGTCTCGACTGTCTTTTCTTACTGGGCTGAGTTCCTTAGCTGTCTTGAACGGTGTTTGATTTTTCTTCACTCTTGAACAAGAGAAGGTCGTTTCAGTCTTTTTCATTTTGTGATCCGTGAGAAAAAGCTCTGAAATAGTATGGGGAGAAGTATACTCTATCACCTTTAAGACGTGTTGAAACAACTAAGCATCTCTGAAATGAATGTGGGTTGGATTTTGTGTTTTACTACTTTAAGATGCTTGTGAAAATATTAAAAGCCTTCCATTAAAAAACAAATACTTCAAGAAACTTGAGTAACTACAGTAAAGTCTCTTGTTACTTGATTCGAGCCCTGAGCATTGCGATTATCAAAATGATTGGCCAAAGCTGACCTTCCCCCCAAAATGCCTAAAGTTTTGTGAAAAGCAAAGCGTCTTGGCCTCTGAACCTCAGGTGACACAATCGTAATATTTTGGGCAAACGAGCAGACAGACACACAATAACATGAAAATGCCCCGAATCGTCTTAAAAATCTGAGGGCATAGACCTTTGACATCTAGCTGACCTTCGTAAAAAGAGTTTCATGACAATCTGTCTTTTTACATGGAGTGGCCGACAGGCAGACATCCAGGCAAGTGAACAAACGCAAGAGACTGAAATCTGAAACTGAATTAATTCACTCTTTTTACTGGTCTGTTTATACAGTTTCATAAGAGCCGCTCAAAAACCTATTCAAGATTGTCTTCTGGAAAGAACGCTCTAGTCTCTATTGATAGCGGTGTGTACTTAAGTCTCTCTCTCTCTCTCTCTCTCTCTCTCTCTCTCTCTCTCTCTCTCTCTCTCTCTCTCAGCATGGATGACTTCAAGCGTTTTAGAAATCTCATCTTTCTCATACACATTTTCTATCATTGTTGCCGTATCTTTTTTTTTTATTTTTATTACTATTACTACTTTCTGATACTTAATATTGGCCGCCTTATATTTTTGTTTGTAGTTAAGGTCTTTGGCTCTCGTGCAAATCATTCTCTCTCTCTCTCTCTCTCTCTCTCTCTCTCTCTCTCTCTCTCTCTCTCTCTCTCTCTCATCCACTTTAATACCTTCTTTACAAACTGCACGACCAGCAGGGTTTATGAGATTTTTTGGTTCCACATTAATCTCACTTCATTTGCAGTCAACATCTAACTACACAACAGATTTAGTGATACAGAAATATGGAGGAGATATTCAAAGAATGCTGGATAATAGAAATTTGAATAAAATACTAAGGAACATGTGAGAATATTGGAAAAAAATGAGAGGATCGGGAAATTCTGAGAAAAATACTAAGAATGGTGGGGAATACCGGGCAGCAATATTATAGATTAATGGAGAGTATGGTAAGAAATATTTGAATAGGTTTGTGAATATCGGGAAGAAACATTGAACAATTTCAGAGGATATTTGGGGGAACTATTAAAGAATGTTAATGGAAAGAGCACCAGAACATTAGCGATTGTTGGAAAATATTAAGGTGAAGTCTTAAAGAATGTTGATTGACACAGAAACAGGGGAATGTCGAAGAGTATTTGGAAGAGACAAGAAGACTCTTCAGAAGATATTAGAGAGAATTACTAAAGAACGTTTGAGAGCATTGGGAAGGAAAAAACCAAGGAATGTCCTAGAATACTGGAAAGAAATATCAAAGAATGCAATGGCATGTTTGAAAGAGATATCAAAGAATGTTAGAGAATATTGGAGAGAAATGTCAGAGAATTTTCAAGTATCTTTGGAGGAGATATCAAAGAATGCCACAGAACACATTTCTTAAAAAAAAAAAAGCAAAGAAAAAAATGAAGTTGAAAAGCTTACAAAACAAAATTAATTGCAAGTGGGTCTGTCCCACTTTTTTATTCCTTTTAGAGTAATTCCTTTTCTCTTTCCTCGTTACGCCATGGGTAGCAGTCCTCTCTTTCACGCACCAGGGTTACTGGGGTTTATTCTATCGGGTATAAGCTCACTTGAGATAATAATAATAATAATAATAATAATAATAATAATAATAATAATAATAATAATAATAAGAAGAAGAAGAAATGAGAACAGGTTGGCCTTCTGAGGCTGGGTGATAAATGCATCAGTGAAGACACTAACTCGTTCCACGGCCTTCTGAATAATCATCTTAAGACTTCAGGTCATCTTCCGAAAGACAAACCTGGCAATATTTCTTTTTAATGAAAATGATGAATAAATTAATGAATAACGGCTTCCACTCGAAAAATTTCCTCCTAAATGAATGATCCATTACGTTGCCTCGTAAATCATCTTGAAAAGAACGGTTCCTCCCACTAAATCACCCACCTATCTTGGAGGAAGTTATTCTATTTTTCCAGCCACGACGAACTTCAAGACTAAGAATAAAAAAAGTTGGCAAACTCTGCCGTCTGTAGGTCATATATTAGTGTTGTCTGAGTTTGGTTAGAATTTTGGATAAGTTTTAAAAGGGAGAAGGGTCGTTATGTAATATTACATGGGGGCATTTGACGCGATGAATGACTGAGAATGCTAATTCTGGTGCAGTACATGAATAGGAACACCGAACAATAAATAGCATTGAATAAATAAACCCGACAGAGGAAAACGAAGAAATATTCGTCAGATGGTTCCTTTCACTGCAAATGCGTGAGGAGGACGTCCACAATATTCATGGCGAATAATTAAAAAGAGTTAAACGGGTTATGATGATTTACTATCATAAGTGTGAGAGAGAGACAAGGGGGAAAGAGAGATGGGGTGGGTGGGGCAGGCACTTACTAAATGGAGCAGAAGGAAGCTTGATTAAAATCATACATATGTTGCGCACTTTTATTTCGAGATTTAGGAGGCTGGCTTTCTATTTGGTGGATATATATATATATATATATATATATATATATATATATATATATATATATATATATATATATATATACATATATATATTTATATATATACATATATATATTTATATCACACATTACCACAGGTGAAAAATAAGAAACGGGGTGTAGGTCCTGACCGGTTTCGACTTTAAAGCCGTTGACGAAGGACTGATACAGAGTATGAGACATCACAAATATATATACTACAAGAATAGTACTGACGAACATACACAACCGTTAGAGACTCCATATCCCTACTCAGGCCGGTGTCGAGGTAGGAGTGGCCTTTAAAACTCATTTGGCTAAAAATCACAATAGACTTCAGGGGACATTGCTGATAAACAGACCATACCCCACCTCAGATCCACACTGACAGGTGTCATGGAGGCGGAGTTTGGAAACTCATTAACATTACTACCCTCGTACTGTGTTTACAAATATGATAATCCTATTTTCATACATCTCTACTGCCTACCTTAAAGTTTAAACAATTTACAAATTTCTTTTGATATTAAAGGATCAAGTTTATACATCCCTTGACTGATATTCATATTATGGTTGTAACTTTCTTTATAAAGCTAGATTCAATGATGTTCTTAATATATATATATATATATATATTATATATATATATATATATATTATATAATTATATATATATATATATATATATATATATATATATATATATATATATATATATACATATAGATATATACATATATATAATATATATATATATATATATATATATATATATATATATATATATATATGTATATATAATTATATATATACTGTATATATATATATATATATATATATATATATATATATATATATATATATATATATATAATTATATATATATATATATATATATATATATATATATATATATATATATATATATATATATATATATATATATATATATACATACATCCAACTCCCATTTCCTTTCTGGTATTTTCCTTCTGCTGGCGTTAACCCGGACGTCTTTTACTCTTTCGTCCTTTGAAAAATGGGGTACGTCGTTCCTTATGAGGGATGCCCCACAGTTATTTTCCTTCCTTTGTTTTTCTAATCAGCATCTACATTACAAACATATGAATGTTGCTCTGCATTGCGCACTCTAACAATGGAGACTTTCAGGTACTGTGCGGACAGTGCTCGCGTGGGCAGCACTCCTTTAAGACTTATTTTGGACGCCTACAATGAACCCCCTCCCTCACAAGCTTCCAAATTTTTCTATTCTTTTCTTACTATTTTTTTCCAGTATGATAGAGACTCGTTTCCCTGATTGTACACGATTGCTTATAGCTCTGACATTTAGTCTTGTTCAGTAGTTTCCTTCCCTCAAGCGAATCTGGTCTTGTTGTGACCCACTGACGCTCGCACTAGACCCCATAAGGGCTGCATTTTGAATGAGGTCATTCTCATTCTTTGTGATACACGTGATGGTTTTCATAACCAGCGGCATTCCCCTCATAATAAATAGTATATTATGCAGCAAAATGGTGCGGAATATTAAAGCACCAGGGCGGGAGCTTACGCGAAAGCTATTCTAAGATTACAGAGTTCCTCTTTCATTTCTCGGTGCTCAAAGAAACAATTTACAGCAAAAATTAAAAATTCACTGTTAATGAAAGGCATTCTTTACTTCAGAAGCATGTTCAATGGCCTCTTTCCATCAAATGGTCACCTAGGCTAACACAAAAGTGTCTTTAGCTATATCATTGCTAGAGTATCTATATCATAAGAATAACAATAATATAAGAGAAGGTTGAAACGGCAATCTGTGCTGATGTGCTGCAAAAAGAGAATTTATGGAAAACGGCTAAAAGTAGGGAATAAGTAAAAAAAGATGCTGAAAGAAGAAAACTATATGTCCATGTGAATCAAGGAACAGAGGAAATTAGAGTGTCTTTGAAAGCTGAAGACATGGAGGATAATTTCTACCGAAAGGCTCCATCGAGAATTACTGTCCATGGTGTGGTTGAAACGTGGTTTTCTTAGCAGGATGGAACGGTTTTTATTGTCCTACTTCCAAAACCACCAAACATCATATGGAATCCTTTGATGTATACGCGCTGGAAAGATTTGTGGAGGCCAGTAGTTGCCATACGTTATCCAGTTCTCCCTTATAGTCTTAACCTCTGACTGGCAATCGTCCAAAATGCAGTGAAACTGGGCCTTAACAAGGGACGTTTAGAGGTTGTTCACCTTTTCCAAAGATGACCTGAAGGTATCTACAACGCAAGGTATTCTCAAAATGTTCTCCTTAAGTTAAAGCTTTTTAATTAAATGCAGTTAATCTTCATGTCTAGAAGCAATGTTCACTAAAGCTGAGGAACCTAAAAGCAATTGTATGAGAGAGTATGAGGTGTGAGAGAGAAAGAGTATACTCACAGAAAGTGAAGAATAATGTTCACTGCAGTTAAGTAACGGAACTGAATAAAATGTCTATAGGAATCAGGGATCACAGAGGATTACAATGTCCAGGAGAGCTGAAGGACAGAGGACAGGGAGCTGAAGGGTATACAGTGTCGACAAGAGCTTTTGAGCAGAATGAACAGTTTCTAAGGAAAGCAAGGCACAGAGAGCAATTTGATGCTTACAGAAAGAAGGAACAAGAGCATATTGTCAGCAATAGCTAAAGAACTAAGGTGTTTAGGGTGCATTAAGAGCTGAGAAACAGAGTACAGTATAATGCCAATGAGAGGCGCCGGAGCGGAGGCAGATTATGTCAATGATTACTATGGAACACTGGGGATTACAAAGAAAAGTAATATCTCAGCCAGAGCTTGTGTGCAAAGGGTAAAGTGCTCTCAAGAGCACAAGCACAGAAAACAGTGTAACGTATATGAGATGAAGAGCAGCGAAGGGCTTAATGCTTGCGTAAACTGAGGAATATCAGATAGAACGTTCTCAAGAGTTAAGAAACAGATAAGACTATAACACAAGACAACACAAGGACAAAGGAGGCATGGTATTTCCGATACTGAGGAACACATTTATACAAAAAGGTACTGAGAGATGTAAAGTGCCCACTCCAGTGACTCTTGGCCTTATGGGTGCAAGAACTGAAGAACGAGGCAAAGAGAACGTCTGGAAGCGAAAGCAATTCACCTATTCCTGAGGAGGAGAAAATAAGACAAAAAAAGGACGTTCTCTTTAGCTCCATCAAAGCAGAGAACGAACCCTAATTTGTTTTGCCGACTGTCGGAGCGTCGAGTGTTTGGTGCATTAGATAACTAGGTCAACTTATTACGCTGCGCCTCAGGCGTGAATAGAAAAGACGCCGAGCTGGTCTTTGTATAGGATGAGCTGAACGACTTTGAGAGAGAGAGAGAGAGAGAGAGAGAGAGGAGAGAGAGGCGGGGTCTGGTGATTAAAATCAGGAACGGGATCCTAAACATATGCGAATATTTTTTCTTGTCCTCGACTTCTGAACATACGCGCCTTCGTCAACATGAACAGTCAAATAATGATGTTTTTGTTTGTTTTTTCCACACTGAACAAATGTTTACTCTTTCTCTGGTGGCTCTAGGGCCTCATTACGATCCATTACTGCCCATGCTAAGTCTCCTAAAGTTTCTTGCTGTTGTTCTACATGAAGCACGGTTTGGTTCTTCCACCAGATCACAAAAGTACCGTCACTAATTTTGTCTCATTCACAATTTTTTCTTTGTTCTGATGAATTTGTGCCTCTACTACTTGGCTTTGGAATTCATTTTCTCGGCCCTCTGTCCGGTCTAGAGAACTAGGGTACATTTTGTACCCATTATAAATCAAAACCCGCTGAAAGAGAAAATCAGATTTTATTCATCGCCTTTATTTTTTTTTTTTACATTGTTTTCTATCAGTTGGATATTGAGAAAAAGTTAGTTACCTCATTATCGAAATCTATTTTTTCTTTCTATAAAAGGGGATGTGGACGGGTATGGAACTCATTATTTCTGACCTCTAGGATACTATGAGGATTCTCCTTAGAAAAGAATTCGTGATATGAATAGATTTTTTTTTTTTTGAAGAATAGCATCTAGTAATTCCCGAAGAATTCTTTACTGGTGGTTATTTTCAATGGAAATTTACTGTCATTTTTATCAACATGATATCTCTGCTGCCTAATGAGTCATTATTTTCCATAGGATACCATTGATTTCATATATATATATATATATATATATATATATATATATATATATATATATATATATATAAACCTTTTTTATATACACACATATGTATATAATGTGTGTGTATGTATGTATCTATATATATATGTATATATATATATATATATATATATATATATATATATATATATATATATATATATATATATATATATATGTAATTCTAATACCCACAATGCCCTCTTAGCTTCTCGAATTCTTCGCACTTTTTTGGATATGCTTGTAACTACAAAGCCAAAAGATCCAAACGGAAGAAATTGAAGAGACTGTGATGGCCGGTCGGGGGAAGCGAACCCACGTTACCTTAATCACAAGGAGGTCGCGTTGCCGACCTGACCACGAGACCTCCTTGTGATTAAGGTAATGTGGGTTCACTTCCTGAGACCGGCCATCACAATCTCTTTAATTTCTTCTGTTTGGATCTTTCGGCTTCGTAGTTACAAGCATATCCAAAAAAGCACGAAGAATTCAAGAAGTTAAGAGGGCATTGTGGCTATTAGAATTACATATGTGTCTGGTAAAAGTGACCAGTAGATTCTACACACACACACATATATATATATATATATATATATATATATATATATATATATATATATATATATATATAAAATGATGTATATATATAATGTATATATATATATATATATATATATATATATATATATATATATATATATATATATATATATATATATATATATATATATATATATATATATATATATATATATATATATATATATATATATATATATATATATATATATATATATATATATATATGTATATATATATATATATATATATATATATATATATATATATATATATATATATATATACAGGGTGTTTCAAAATTAGAGCCCTCCTCTACAGCATAAACTAAAATTGATATGGACAAAAACAAAAGTAATTCAGAACAGGTATTTATTTAAGTTTCTCTCTGAGTATTTAATATTTTGCGTGGCTTCCATCTGCCTGTACCCCAGTATGCATTCTTGAGGGGTATGATTTCAGCAAATCACAAAAAAAGCTGAGACCCAAACTCCATTTCCCCTGAGCACTTCGGTCACCTCTCTTCGCAGGTCGTCAAGGCTTGGTATACCATCATACTTCACTGTGCGCGCTTCAACACAATCCTTTAAGATACTACCAATGTTTTCACACACATTAAGGTCATGGGAGCTACCTGGAAATTCACTTGACGAGAAGAAATCGATACCACTGTTTCAAAGCAGCTCCTGCATGTGAAGAGCCTTGAAACATGATGCCTTATCAAGCAAAAATGTGACTTCTTCAACAGATAACACATTTTTAGGATCTTTGAGGAGAGGAAATACTCCACCAGTAAGCACAGTTTCTCTCAAGTATTCGCCATTCCATGACTGTCATTTTCCGTTGATGATCCACATTAACCGTTTGGCTGTGAAACAGAGAAAAATTCCCAAACATTCATCCAACTTTGCAGCCCAAATGATGTCATTTTTATGATTTGGCTTCCTGACTGTGTAAATGAAGAATTCATCTGATGCGGCAACATGGAGAAAGTTAGCTTCATCCCAATCTTTAAGGAAAGAACCACAAAACCATGCACGGTCTTCTCTCTGTTGCTGAGTGATGTTAGGATTGCTGATGACATGAAATGGCTTGATACCAGATTTTTGCAACTCACGATATACAGCACTATAACTTCTCTTCTTTCCCCTTTTTGTTTCTAGTTCAAGCGCCAATTTACGTAAAGACTTTCTTGGTCTACCCACTGCCTCAGCTATGATGTCCTTTGACTCCTGAGAAAGGACTTCAGGCCTTCCAAGATTCTCACTCTTTTCGCGATGACAGTCATATGGATTATTGTTCCAGTTTCTTTTAACAGAGTATTCATCTCTTTTAATGTATTTAGCTATCCAGGAACATGAAATGAAGGATGCGCCAGTATCCCTGGCCTCTCTGAAGGTTATAGCCCAGATTCGGTCAATCTATCTGATATTCTCCAAGTCGTTAGCCATGGCTGTATCTAACTCCACTCAGTCTGAAAATACAAGAAATGTAAAATGAAAAATAGCTTAATAGAGACATAAAATAATGTACTTGGAGATAGGTTATAGCAGAAAACTTCATAACTTTCCATTTGTTCTGTTGAGGGGGGGTTGTCTAATTTTGAAACACCTGGTATATATATTCAACTTTTTCCCTCAGCATGGGTGGCTTCACCCAAAAGTAGAGAAAAATTAATACTGCTATTCACACTGCATTTGTTGAAATAGGAATGAACTCCCACAGCAGAACTACAGCAACACCAGCCATTTCATAAACCTACACCGAAGGTTCATCAACAGTGTGCAGAGCCCCTACACAGCTGCTCCCTTCACGTTTTGCGCATGTTCTCTTACCTATTGGACATGAAGCCCTTCTTTTCCAATTTTTTTTTCAACCATTTTCCATCTCATTCTGTGTGGTTCTCCTTCCTCCCCCTTCCCAAGACTTTCGGACCATACACTCTATCATCCCATTAACCTCTGTTCTTTCCACACTAT
>NC_089794.1:3432500-3437500 GCF_040412425.1 Macrobrachium rosenbergii
ATAAAGTAAAGGGAACTTAAATATCATAAAATGGGTAAGGTACGTGGATGACATCTTGATTATTTAAAAGGAGAAAGGTAAGAACTCAAGTTCCTAGAAAACATAAATAAACTAAATGAACAAATCAAGTTCACAATAGAAGAAGGGAAGGAGGGAGAAATTCCTTTCTTGGATATCCTGGTAAATAGGCAAGGGAAAATTTAAAATTCAAGGTACGCAGGAAGAAGACACACACCAATTCATACATACATAGGTTCTCTAGTCATAGGAAAGAAATAAAAATGGGAGTAATGACAGGGTTGACCATTAGGGCTTATAGGATTTGCAGTCCCAAATTCTTAGACGAAGAGCTGGAATACCTGAGGGAGAGTTTTAGAAGATTAGGATACCCTAAATACTGGTGGGAGCGGGCACACATCAAGACAAGAAAAAACTGTTTTGGGGAGAAGGAAGGAATAGAAAAGGAACATTTGGACAACAACACCATTACACCCATCAACAAGAAGATAGATAATTTCAAATTGATAGGCAGTTACAAAAACACCATTAGGAAAAATTTGTTAGGAACAAAAAGTTGGTAGAGGGGGAAGAGATAAGAGGGTGGGTATATATGGTAACGTGTCTAGACTGTGAAGACCGGTACTACGGTGAAAGCAGCAAATCCTGCAAAGAGCGAAGTAAGCAGCACATGCAAAACATGAGGCACTACAATTAGACGTAGGCAGTTGCCAAACGCTGTTGGGAAAAAGACCACAAAATAGGCTGGGAAAATATGATTTTTTTTGTATAGGAACACTAACAAAACAACAGACTAATTGCAGAGAATGCCTTAATAACATGTGCTAACAATGCAATGGCAGGGAATGCTGGAAACAGTTTTGAAGACAGCATATCAAGAAAAATTGTATACTCCACAATTGAAAAGAAACTCAAAAACACAAGAGGCCGTATGGAAAACACACAGCTGGAAGAAGCTGTGGGCAGAGAAAGGCCAAGGTCACGAGGGCGGGGCCATACAGGAGGAGGAGTGTAATTAAAGGATTAAAGAAGCCAGCTCTCACACATAAATACAGCTGGACTATGTGTCAAGTCATTTTACAGATATTTGACAATGAGGGCTGTCTGTCCTAGAAGGCTTGTAACTTTTTTGAATAAATATCCCTGCTGGATACCATCCAGTTTGAATGAGGTCCTGTTAGTAATTGCATTAATGCACAGAACAATTGTGTATGTGATAATGATATATATATATATATATATATATATATATATATATATATATATATATACATATATATACCCACACACACACACACACACATATATATATATATATATATATATATATATATATATATATATATATATATATATATATATATATATATATATATATAGAGAGAGAGAGAGAGAGAGAGAGAGAGAGAGAGAGACATATGTGTGAGTGTATACACATATATATATATATGTATATATATATATATATATATATATATATATATATATATATATATATATATATATATATATATATACAACAATTGTAATAGTGTACACAATGCCCTCTTGACTTATCGAATTCTATATATATTTTTGATATATATATATATCATACAAAGCCTTAAGATCCATATAATATGATAGAAATATATGATGTCCGGTATATATATACTGGACATCATAATTTCTTCATATTTATTGTACCTGGATCTTAAGGCTTTGTAGAGACAAGCATATTATTTATATATATATATATATATATATATATATATATATATATATATATATATATATATATATATATATATATTGACAGAGAGATAAGTAATTCTTTAGTTACTATTGTAAGGGCTAAACTACAGTAAGTAGAAGATTTTTCGTGCAAAAATGGTATAAAACTACCAGGAACTTCCAGCCGAATTTAAGAATATTACTAGAAATTCGATTTCAAATGGACCTTCATAGTAGTTTCCTACATCAACATTTTCCTCTCTCTCTCTGCCTCATAATTTTGCCTTTATATTTCGAAGTCTGTCTCACATCGTTCTTATCTTATCTCATTATCGAAGGGAAACATTCACATCAACGGTTATGTCCACATGCATGCTCTCTCTCTCTCTCTCTCTCTCTCTCTCTCTCTCTCTCTTCTTTCTTCCTTTTTACACTTTATCCTTGAATGAGACCAGTTTTCGTGGACTCCTGAAGAAAAAGGTGCCTGACTTTAGGAGATAAACAGCAAGCAAGAATTCCAGAAATCTCGCTGTTGGAAATGGCTCTTTGAAGGGCTTTGAGAAGGAAGAGAATAATGGAAAACAATCATGGATTCGGACGAAGAAGAAGAAGAAGAAGAAGAAGAAGAAGAAGAAGAAGAAGAAGAAGAAGAAGAAACAGAGAACATCCAGGTCTTTCGAGTGAATCTATATTAAGTGGTGAGAGAAATTATGTTGAAAGAAACTATTGCAGCCCTAAATAGAAATGAAAGACTTCCCGAAAATAAATTTCATTGAGTGAAATGGCTATTGGGTGATTTTGAGAAATTAAACAAAATTGGGAAAACCTGTTTCCAAATTAAGTAGGAAACGAACAGAGACTTCAAGAAATGGTTTGGTTGAGAGTAGCTTTTGATTTGAAAGAAAAGAATAAAGATCTGGAAAATATCTTAATCTCAAAATAAAACTCTTAAGGAATTGGTGTGGTTGGAAAAATCAACTGAAAAATTTGTTATTTTAGTTTTCTGTAAAGGAAAACTATTGTGATGGCTTTGTCTGTCCGTCTGCACTTTTTCTGTCCGCCCTCAGATCTTAAAAACTGCTGAGGCTAGAGGGCTGCAAATTGGTCTGTTGTTCATCCACCCTCCAATCATCAAATATACCAAACTGCAGCCCTCTAGCCTCAGTAGTTTTGATTTTATTTAAGCTTAAGGTTAGCCGTGGATCGTGCGTCTGGCAGCGCTTTCCGGAGGAGTGCAACGTACCTTCACTTGACCGCATCTGGGAAGCGATTTAGTGCTGGTCGGTCGTAGCTGATAGTTTTGTACAGCTTTATTCGTTGTACAGGAACTCGATTGCACAGAAGAAACTTCGGCTCATATTTTACTTATTTGTATAAAGAAGAGAATCCCGGAAGTAAGATGTTGATTGCAGATGACAGAGACTTCTGGGAATTCGCAGAGGAATTAACTATAAGGGCTCTGAGATAAAAAGTATGTAAGAGTGGAAGACATCTCGAGTTGGAAGACGCAAATAAAATGAAACAAAACAGAAATGAAATAACGGGAAATAAGTTTTTTTTCAGGAGAAAGAAATATTCGTCGCCCCGTGTCACGGCTTCACAAAGAGCTCGACTTCGTCCGAGAGAGATGGAGCAGGGGAAAGGCAGAGAGCAACGCCAATGGAGAAGCAAGAGAAGGACGATAGGCGAGAGGTGAGGGGAGAAGAAAGAGAGTGCAAGGGAGAGGTAATGGAAAGAGGAGAGGGAAATGAGGGGAAGGAGTTGAGAAAGGGGAGAGAGGTGGAGGCGAAGAACTTGAAGAGGGGAGAAGAGGGCACAGTGAGAGGTACCGGAGGGAGGTGGAGCAGTGCTGATGGCATATGGAGGAAAACGGAAGGGGAGGCAGTGCAAAGCGGTACTGTAGTTTCAGACGGAGAGGGAAAACGTAAAGGTCAGGGGTGAGAGGGAATGGAGCAAGGAGGGAGGTAACGGGGTTTGACGAAGGAGAGGTAATGGATGGATGCCAGAGGAGAGATAATTAAGAAGGGCGTGACAGGCGAGAGGAAGGGTAGGCAAAGAAATCATCCAAGACTGGAAAAGTCAAAATACATTTTTTTGTCCCCATCTTCATATCGAAAACATTGAAGAAGTAGGAAAACATTATACATCTATCCTAAAACAAATATAAACAAAGAAGGACTTCTGACAAAAAAAGTCTAATGGATTTTACACCTGTCTGGATGATGAACTTTGCCGGGCTTGTCTGAGTCAAGTTTTCTACTGAGCGCAGTGCGTCTATTTTTCCGTCTGTCTGCTGCCTGTCTGTCTGGCTGTCCATTTCCCTACGGGGCCACATTCTAAAGAGATTAATGTCGGGAATGGGAAGGTAACTAAAAATTCTTAATGATGTAATGCGGAATATTTTATATTTCATGAAAAACATGACACAATTCTCCCCTAAATTCTCGTTTCCCATGCGGACGTTTTTGCTGTCCAGGTTGAATGTTCAGCCTGCCAGTTTTTCTGTGTGCTGTTTCTGTATGTAAGATTCAACATTCCTTTGGCGAAGTTAACATCAATAGGATTTTTCTAACTTGCTCTTTAGCATACGCGAGTCTAAAAGCACTTTATGCAGAGAGACTTGATCAGACAAATTACAGACTTTTTATAAAGCACCAGCATATGAATATAGGAATTTGTCCAGTAAGCGTGGTCAGGATAAACTCTCTGTAAAGCGTTAAACATTGTGGGGGCCTGTATTTATGACTTTAAGAACTGTACTGATATTGTATTAAGCAATTTACGAACGCATGTTAGCCACAGAGCTGGAGAAATGAAAGACAGTAGTATGGATAACCCTCAGTAACGGCTCAGTATAAGAAACCTGAAGATCACCACGAATGAATAAATGTAAGAAGAAGAATCAGATTCGGAACACATCAAAACTTTCTCTAGGTCATTCTCACGAGAATCTTGATTATGCAGGTCAGGTCAGGTCAGGTTCGGTCAGATCCCAGGAAGAAATAAACAAGTTAAAAATGCGCCGAAGTTTCTTCAGCGCTATGAAGTTCTCTGTACAGCATATAATGTTGTATAAGCCACGGCCCATTAAACTTTCAGCCACGGACCGATGGTGGCCTGTCCTATAGCATTGCCAGACCCACTACCATGGCTAATTTTAGCCCTAAATAAAATAAAAACTACTGAGGAGAGGGCTGTAATTTGGTATATTTGATGATTGGAGGATGGATGATCAATATACTAATTTGCTTCGACTTCAGTCCTCTTCA